>NW_027215136.1:5000-6050 GCF_042767895.1 Penaeus vannamei | reverse complement strand
CCACTCCTTCCCTCTGCCACAGCTCCCTCCTTTCCCCCTCTGCCCGCACCCACTGCTTCCCTCTGCCCAGCATCCACTGCCTTCCCTCTGCCACAGCATTCACTCCCTTTCCCCCTCTCCCAAACATCCACCCCTTTTCCCCTGCCAAAATCCCTCCCTTTCCCCTTTGACAGCCCCCCCCCCTTTCCCCCTCTCCCAAAGCCCCACCCCTTTCCCCCTCTGCCACAGCTTACTGCCCCCTCTGCCACAAACATCCACTCCCTTTCCCCCTCTCCCCGGCATCCACTGTCCCCTCTGCCCGCCCCCTTTTCCCCTTTTTGGCATTCACTGCCCCCTCTGCCAAAATCCCTGCCCCCCTCTGCCAAACCCACTCCCTTCCCTCTGCCACAGCATCCCTCCCTTTCCCCCTCTGCCAAAATCCCGGGTTTCCCCTCCCCGTCCCGTTTTCCCCTCTGCCACAGCATCCACGCCTTCCCCCCCCCCCGGCCCCCCCCCCCTTTTCCCTTTGCCACCATCCCCCTTTTCCCCCCCCCCCAAAACTCCCTCCCTTTCCCCCTCTGCCCAGCTCCCGCCCCCTCTGCCACAGCATCCCGCCTTCCCTCTGCCACAGCTCCCTGCCTTCCCTCTCCCAAGCTCCCCCCCTTTCCCTCTGCCACAGCATCCACTGCCTTCCCCCTGCCACCTCCCGCCTTTCATCGCCACAACATCCCTGCCTTCCCTCTGCCACAACTCCCCCCCCTTTTCCCCTCTGCCACAACACCCCTGTTTTACCCCCCCCAAACATACCCCCCCCTTTTCCCCTCTGCCACGACATACCCCCCCCTTTTCCCCTCCCCAGCCCCCCCTTCCCTCTGCCACGCACCCATCCTTCCCTCTGCCACAGCACCCACTCCCCTTCCCCCTATAGAAACCCAAACTGTAACATGACAAAACTGTTCCCCGGGGTTTTTAAAAGTCTTAAAATTAGTGTTATGAATCCGGGGGGGGAAAAGGGGTGACCGGAAGAAACAAAAAATACAAACACAAGAAAAATGAATTCTTAAAAACGGG
>NW_027215134.1:0-6046 GCF_042767895.1 Penaeus vannamei | reverse complement strand
AGGTTGGTTAAAGGAAGGGTTAGTTAGGCCAAATTTACCAGAGACTCAAATTTCGTTTTCCACAAAACTTATCGTAAATCATTAATCCCAAAAAATTGAGTTATAGCTTGAATTTTAGTTATTATTAGTTAGGTCAAATTTACTGAGACCCAAATTTCGTTTTCTCCAAACTTATCGTAAATCATTAATCAGATAGGTAACGATTGGATTGGTAGTTGTTAGGTTAGGTTAGGTTAGGTTAAGTTTAGCTCAAATTACCAGAGACTCCAAATTTCGTTTCCATAAACTTATCGTAAATCGTTTAAATCAAGATAAGTTATTACTGTTATTGGTTAGGTTAGAAGGTTAGTAGGTTAGGTTAGGCTCAAATTTAACAGAGACTCAAATTTCGTTTTCTCACATAAACTTGATCGTAAATCACTCTAATCAGATAGTACAGTACCTGCAATTTGGGGAGTTAGGTAGGTTACGTTGGTTAGGAGGAGTTAGTTAGAGTTAGGCTCAAATTTAACCAGGAGACTCCAAATTTCGTTTTCTCACATAAACTTTGATGAAATCATCTCCAAAATTACAGTACCTGCAATTGGGAGGTTAGGTTAGGTTATTGGTTAGGTTAGGTTAGGTTAGAAGTTAGGTTAGGTTAGGTTAGGTTAGGCTCAAATTTAACCAGGAAATCCCTTTCGTTTTTTCCTTTTAAAATTTTTTTAAATCAGTTTAATTTAGGGTTTGGTTACATTAGCTGGAATTTGGGGGAAAGGGTTTGGGTTTGGGTTTGGTTAGGGGTTTGGTTAGGTTAAATTTTACCAAAGGGGAACCCCCAAAAATTTTTTTTTCTCAAAAATTTTTAAATTTAAAACAGTTTAATCGAGGTTTGGTTACATTAGCTTTAATTTAGTGAAAGGTTTGGTTAGGTTAGGTTAGGCTAAATTTGACCAGGGGGGGCTCCAAATTTTGGTTTTTTCACATAAATTTATTTAAATCAGTTTAAAATTGGTTTGGGTTTCATTACCCCGAATTTGGGGAGGTTAGGTTAGGTTTGGTTAGGTTAGGCTAAATTTACCCAAAACCCCAAATTTCGTTTTTCACATAAATTTATATTTAAATTTAATTTAATCAGGTTTGGGTTTCATTAGCTGGAATTTGGTGAGGTTAGGTTAGGTTAGGTAAAGGGTTTGGCTCAAAATTTTTCCAGGAACTCCAAAAATTTTGTTTTCTCCTAAATTTATTTAAATAAATTTAATCGAGGTTTGGTTACATTAGCTGGAATTTGGTTAGGTTAGGGTTTGGGTTTGGTTAAGGGTTAGGTTAGGTTGGTCAAATTTTACCAGGAGACCCAAATTTCGTTTTCTCACATTTAAATTTATATTAAATGGGTTTAAACGGGGGTTTGGTTAAATTAGCTGGAATTTGGATTAGGTTAGGTTATTAGGTTGGGCCCCAAATTTGACCAGGAGACCCCCAAATTTCGTTTTCTTACAAAATTTATTTAAATCAGTTTAATCGAGGTTAGGGTTTCATTGGGTGGAATTTGGGGGGGAGGTTAGGGTTTGGGTTAGGGGTTTGGTTAGGGTCAAAAATTTACCAGGGGACTTTAAATTTCGTTTTCCACAAATTTATTAAATCAGTTTAACCCGGGTTTGGTTACATTAGTTTAATTTTGGGGGGAGGTTAGGTTAGGGTTTGGGTTAGGTTAGGGGTTTGGGTCAAAATTTAACCCGGAGACTCCAAATTTCCCTTTTCTCTAAAAATTATTAAAACATTTAAAAGAGGTTTGGTTACATTAGCTGGAATTTGGTGAGGGTTTTTAGTTGGTTAGGGTTTGGTTAGGGTCCCAAAATTTTACCCGGAGACTCCCAAAATTTTGTTTTTAAAAAAAATTTATTTTTAAATCAGTTTAATTGAGGTTTGGTTTTTAAATTTGCTGGAATTTTTGGGGAGGGGAAGTTGGTTAGGTTTATTAGGTTTTTTCTCAAATTTGAAGAACCCCCAAATTTTGTTTTTTCACATAAATTTATTAAATCAAAAATTTAAACAAAGGTTGGGGTTTCATTGTTAAAATTTTGGGGAGGTTAGGTTTGGTTAGGGTTAGGTTTGGCTAAAAATTTGGGCCAGGGGACTAAAATTTCCTTTTTCACATAAATTTATTTAAAAACAGTTTAATCGAGGTTTGGTTAAAATTAGCTGGAATTTGGTGAGGTTAGGTTAGGTTAGGTTAGGTTAGGTTAGGCTCAAATTTGGGCCAGGGACCCAAATTTCTTTTTCACATAAAAAATTTTATTAAAAACATTTAATCGAGGTTTGGGGTTTCATTTGCTGGAATTTGGTGAGGGTTTGGTTAGGTTGGAAACAAAATTTTACCAGGAGAATCCAAATTTCGTTTTTCCCAAAAAGTTTAATTAAATCAGTTTAATCGAGGTTTGGTTACGTGGCCCCCGGAATTTTGGGGAGGTTTTTGGGTTTTGTTGATTGGGAAGGGTTAAAAAAAACCAGGAGACTCCCAAATTTTTTTTCTCACAAAATTTTTTTAAAAAGTTTTTTCGAGGGTTTGGTTACAAAGCTGGAATTTATGAGGTTAGGTTGGGTTATTTTTGGGGGTCAAATTTAACCCGGGGACTCCCAAAAAACGTTTTTTCCCCATAAAATTTATTTAAATCAGTTTTTTCGAGGTTTGGTTTTTATTAGCTGGAATTTGGTAGGGGTTAAAGGGTTTAAGGGGTTTGGAGGGTCAAATTTACCCCGGAGACTCCAAAATTTTTGTTTTTCCTAAATTTTATTTAAAACATTTAATTTTTGGTTTGGGTTTCATTAGCTGGAATTTTTTGAGGGGAAATTTGGTTTGGTTAGGGGTTTCCAAAAATTTG
The DNA here is from genome assembly GCF_042767895.1 of Penaeus vannamei. Lineage (NCBI taxonomy): Eukaryota > Metazoa > Arthropoda > Malacostraca > Decapoda > Penaeidae > Penaeus > Penaeus vannamei. Next base: position 3,185 of record NW_027215134.1, on the reverse strand, counting down.
GGGGGGTTTCCCAAAATTTTTTTTTCCCTAAACTTTTTGAAAAAAAGAATTGAGGTTTGGTTTCCCTTTTGTGGAATTTGGTTAGGGGAGGGGTTTGGTTAGGTTATTAAGTTAAAAAATTAAAAGGGGAATTCCAAAAATTTTTTTTCTCAAAAATTTATCTAAAAACAGTTTAATCCGGGAAGGTTACAATTTGCTGGAATTTGGTTTAGGTTTTGGTTTTGGTTAGGGTTTGGTTAGGTTAGGCTCAAAATTTACCAGGAGACCCAAAAATTTTTTTCTCACTTAAAATTTATTAAATTCATTTAACTTGGAGGTTAGTTTTGGTTAGGTTAAAGGTTTGGGTTTTTAATCAAATTTCCCAAAACCCAAATTTTTTTTTTGGATTTTTTTAAACTTTAATCGAGGAAAAATTTTTATTAGCTGGAATTTGGAAGGAGGGTTTGGTTAGGGTTTTTAGGCTCAAATTTGACCAGGAGACTCCCAAAATTTGTTTTTTAAGTAAATTTTTATTAAAACAGTTTAATCAATTTGGGTTTCATTAGCTAAATTTTGGGGAATTTTTAGGTTAATTAGGTTAGGTTGAACCCAAAATTTTACCAGGAGACCCCCAAATTTTTTTTTTCTTTCATAAATTTTATTAAATTCCCCTTTTAAAGGGGAGGGTTACATTTAATTTTTAAGGGTTTTTAGTTAGGGTTTGGTTTAGGCCCCAAAAATTTTTAGAACCCAAATTTCGTTTTCACATAAATTTATTTAAAAAAATTTAACGAGGATAGGTTACCCTTAGTAATTTGGTGAGGTTTTGGTTAGGTTGGGGTTTGGTTTGGCCAAAATTTAACCCGGAACTCCAAATTTGTTTTTTTAAATTAAATTTTTTTTAAAACAGTTTAATTAAGGGTTTGGTTACATTAGCTGGAATTTTTGATTATTAAAAAAGGGTTTGGAATGGGTTTGGGTAAATTTGAAATAGGGGATTCCCAAAATTTTGTTTTCCCCACAAAATTTATTTAAATCCGGGTTTTAACAGGTTTAAATTACATTAGCTGGAATTTGGTGAGGGTTTTGGGGTTGGGGTTTTTAATTTAACCAAAAGAAACCCAAAATTTTGTTTTCTCCAAAATTTATTAAAAAAAGTTTTAACGAGGTAAGGGTTTCTTACCCCAATTTGGTGAGGGTTAGGTTAGGTTAGGTTAAAATTTGGCGGGGAAAAAAAAAAAATTTCTTTTTTCTCACATAAACTTTTTGTAAACGTTTAATCGAGGTTTTGGGTTTCATTAGCTGGAATTTTGGGGTTGGTTGGTTAGGGGTTAGGGTTTGGTTAGGTTTGGTTTAAAATTTAAAAGGAGATTTCCCAAAATTTTTTTTTCACAAAATTTATTTAAATAAATTTTTAAGAGGGTTTGGGTTTCATTAATTGGGAAAATTTTAGGGTTTGGGGTTTTGTTAGTTGTTAGTTTTAAGGTTTGGTTAGGGGTTAAGGTTAGGTTAGGTTAGGGTTAGGTTTTGGTGAAAATTTACCAGGGGGACTCCAAAATTTTTTTTAAAAAATTTATTTAAACAAATTTAAAACGAGGTTGGGGTTTCTTTCCCGGAAATTTTGGGGGAGGTTAGGTTAGGTTTTTTAAGGGTTTTGGGTTTGGTTAGGCTCAAATTTGACCCAAAAACTCCAAAATTTTTGTTTTCTCAATTTTAAAATTTCTAAATCAGTTTTAAAGAGGTTATTTTTAAATTTGCTGGAATTTTGGGGGGAGGGTTTAGGTTATTGGTTTGGCTCAAATTTTACCAGGAGACTCCAAAATTTTGTTTTTTTCCCTAAATTTATTAAATAAATTTAATCGGGTTTGGTTACATTGCTGGAATTTTGGGGAGTTTTGGTTAGGGTTTTTTTTAGGTTTTTAAAGGCCCAAATTTGACCGGAGACCCAAAAATTGTTTTCTTCCCTAAATTTTTTTTAAATCAGTTTAATTGGGGGAAAATTACATTTGCTGGAATTTGGTTTAAGGGGGTTTGGGTTATGTTAGGTTAAGGGTCAAAATTTACCAGGAAACTCCAAATTTCGTTTTCTCCATAAATTTATTAAATAAGTTTAATCAGGTTGGGGTTTCATTAGCTGGAATTTTTTATTAGGTTAAGGGTTTGGTTAGGGGTTAAATTTGACCCGGAGACCCAAAATTTTGTTTTCTACATAAATTTATGGGAAATCAAATCAGGAATTAGGTTACATTAGCTGGAATTTGGTGAGGTTAGGTTGGGGTTGGGGTTGGCTCAAAATTTTTCCAGGGGGCTTAAATTTCGTTTTCCCCACATAAATTTATTTAAAAACAATTTTTTCCAAAGGTTTGGGAAAATTTGCTGAATTTTGGTGAGGTTAGGTTAGGGGTTTGGGTTGGGGTTTAGGCTAATTTTCCCCGGAGACTCCAAATTTGGTTTTCCCCACATAAATTTATTAAATCAGTTTAATTAAGGTAAAAGGGTTTCATTACTAATTTGGGAGGTTAGGGGTTGGGTTAGGTTGGGGTTTGGGTTTTAAATTTTACCAAAGGGGACCCAAATTTCGTTTTCTCACATAAAATTTTTTTAAATCAGTTTAATCGAGGTTTAAAATTACATTAGCCCCAATTTGGTTGGGGGTTAGTTAGGTTAGGTTAGGTTAGGCTCAAATTTGATAGGAGACTCCAAATTTCATTTTCTCACATAAACTTTATCTAAATCAGTTTAATCGAGGATAGGTTACATTAGCTGGAATTGTAGGTGAGGTTAGGTTAGGTTAGGTTTAGGTTAGGTTAGGCTCAAATTTGACCAGAGACTCCAAATTTCGTTTTCTCACATAAACTTTATGTAAATCAGTTAAAACGAGGAAGTTACATTAGCTGGAATTTGGCGAGGTAAGGTTAGTTAGGTTAGGTTCAAAATTGGTTCAGGAGACTCCAAATTTCGTTTTCTCCATAAACTTTATCGTAAATCAGTTTAATCGAGGATAGGTTACATTTGCTGGAATTTGGTGAGGTTAGGTTGGTTAGGTTAGTAGGGTTTGTTAGGTTGGCTCAAATTTGAACCCGGGACTCCAAATTTCGTTTTCCAATAAACTTATCGTAATCATTTAATCGAGGATAGGTTACATTAGCTGAATTTGGTGGAGGTTAGGTTAGATTGATTAGGTTAGGTTTGGCTCAAATTTGACC
>NW_027215133.1:0-2500 GCF_042767895.1 Penaeus vannamei | reverse complement strand
CTAACCTCCCAAATTGCAGGTACCGTAACCTATCGTGGATTAAGTGATTTACGATCAAGTTTATGTGAGAAAACGAAATTTGGAGTCTCCTGGTTAAATTTGAACCTAACCAACCTAACCTAAACCTAACCTAACCAACCTAACCTAACCAACTAACCTAACCTAACCTCCCCAAATTGCAGGTACTGTAACCTATCGTGGATTAGAGTGATTTACGATCAAGTTTATGTGAGAAAACGAAATTTGGAGTCTCCTGGTCAAATTTGACTAACCTAACCTAACCAACTAACCTAACCTAACCTAACCTAACCTAACCGTAACCTAACCTAACCTCCCCAAATTGCAATGTAACCTATCGTGGATTAAGTGATTTACGATAAGTTTATGAGAAAACGAAATTGCAGTCTCCTGGTTAAATTTGACCTAACCTAACCTAACCTAACCTAACCTAACCTAACCTAACCTAACCTACTAAACCCACCAAATCAGTACTAACCTATCGTGATTAAGTGATTCGATCAATTATTAAAAACCAAATTTATCCTAACCAATAGCTAACTAACCATCTAACCATAACCTAACCTAACCTAACCTAACCTAACCTAACCTAACCTAACCAACCAACCAACCAACCAACCTAACCTAACCTAACACTAACCCAATTGCAGGTAACAAAACCCACTATCGTGGATTAATATTACCAAATTATTTAAGAAAACGAAATTTGGAGTCTCCTGGTAAATTTAACCTAACAACCTAACCAACCAACCTAACCAACCTAACCAACCCTAACCTACCTCCCAAATTGCAGGTATGTAACCTATCGTGGATTAAGTGATTTAACAATATTACCAAACGAAATTTGAGTCTCCGAAAAACCAACCTAAACCAACCTAACCAACCTAACCTAACCAACTAACCACTAACCAACCTCCCAAACAGGTACTGTCTAAACTGGATAATGATTTAGATCAATTTAACTGAGAAAACGAAATTAGTCTCCTAATTAAATTTAACCTAACCTAACCTAACCTAACCTAACCTAACCTAAACAACAACTAACCTTTAACCTAACTCAATAGGTAATGTAACCTATCTGGATTAAGTGATTTCACAATTAGTACCAACAACGAATAACTCCCTGGTAACTTTGAGCCTAACCTAACCTAACCTAACCTAACCTAACCTAACTAACCTAACCAACTAACCTAACCTCCCAAATGAAGTACTGTAACCTATCGTGGATTAAGTGATTTACGATCAAGTTTATGTGAAAACCGAAATTAATCTACCTGTAAAACCTAACCAACCTAACCTAACCTATAACTAACCTAACCTAACCAACAACCTAACCTAACCCCAAATAACAACCTAACCTAAATAATAATTTTAACAACATAGAAACCAAATTTTCCCCTTTTAATTTTCCTAACCAACCCTAACCTAACCTAACCTAACCTAACCAACTAACCTAACCTAACCTCCCCAACCAATACCTAACCTACCTAATAATACAACCAAATTAAAAAACAAATTTCCTACCTTTAATAACCTAACCTAACCTAACCTAACCTAACCCCTAACCTAACCAACTAACCTAACCTAACCTCCCCAAATTCCAACCAACCTAACCATTAATAATTTATAATTTTTAAAACCAATAAACCCCCTAAAAAACCCAACCTAACCAACCTAACCTAACCAACCTAACCTAACCAACCAACCAAACCAACCTCCCCAAATCCAAATAACCTAACATAATATTACCAATAATTATAAACAAAATCCCTAAAAACCAACCTAACCTAACCAACCCAACCAACCAACCAACTAACCAACAACCTAACCACCAACCAACCAATAACCTAACCTCGTGTTAATAATCACTCTTTTAAAAAAAAATTAAATTAAATTTACCTAACCCTAAACCCAACCTAACCAACTAACCTAACTAACCTAACCTAACCTAACCTAACCCACCTAACCACTAAACAAATAATAACTAATAATAACCAAATTGGACCCTTTAAATTACCTAACCAAATAACCTAACCTAACCTAACCTAACCTAACCAACAACCTAACCTAACCCCCCAAAATAACCCAACCTAACGTATAAATAAATAACCAACATTTAAAAAACCAAAAACCCCCTAACCATTACCAAACCTAACCTAACCAACCTAACCTAACCAACTAACCTAACCTAACCTCCCCAAACAACCAACCTAACCTTAATTGTAATTTTAACAATAATTAAAAACAATTTACTCCTAATAAATTACCTAACCTAACCTAACCTAACCAACCTAACCTAACCTAACCTAACAACCCCAAATTATACGTAACCTAACGTTAATAATTTAAAAACCAATTTTAAACAAAACCATAACCTTTAAAAACCAACCTAACCTAACCTAACCCAACCAACCAACCCAACCAACCAACCCCTAACCAAAACCAAAACCAAAAAACAACCAAAAAAAATACAAAAAAAAAA
>NW_027215130.1:5000-6040 GCF_042767895.1 Penaeus vannamei | reverse complement strand
TAATCAGCCACCGCGGCGAGCCAGGCCGCTTTACGAGGCGCCTTGTCACGGCCACTCATTCCCGGGCTGTGTCCACGCTGGTCACACGCGCGAGAGGATGTTAGTGCACGGGGTGGGAGTTAGAGTTTAGATTTGTTTTCTTTTCCTTTTCTTTTCTTCATTTTGTTTTGTTTTGTGTGTTTTTTGTTTGTTTGTTGTTGTTGGTCTAGTTGTAGTGTTTCTTTTCTTTTCTTTTCATTTTGTTTTGTTTTGTTTTGTTTTCTTTGTTTGTTGGTCTAGTTGTAGTATTTCTTTTCTTTTCTTTTCATTTTGTTTTGTTTTGTGTTTTCTTTGTTTGTTGGTCTAGTTGTAGTATTAGTTGGAGTTTAGATTTCTTTTCTTTTCTTTTTCGTTTCTTCAGTCTGTTTTGTTTTGTTCTTTGTTGTTCTTGTAGTATATATTTTTTTCTTCATTCTGTTTTTTTCTTTGTTGTTCTTGTAGTATTTCTTTTTTTTTCTTCATTCTGTATTGTCTTTTTCTTTGCTGTTATTCTTGTTCTAGTGATAATAGTAATGGTGGTGGCAGTATTTGGTAAAGATCATGGCCATGGTAATAACAGTGATAGTAATCACGATGGTTGTAGTAATGATATTGGTGATTATAATGATTATGAAATGATGATGATAAGGATTATTATTATTAGCATCAGCAAAGCTATAATGACTGTATAATGAGGATTATGACAATAATTGTTATCATTTTACAAATAACATTTACATAATTACAAAAACAAATTATATTCATAATTATTATCATTCGTCTTCCATCATCACCATCAACATCATTATCACCATCTTCAGCAGCATTATCACCATCATTATCACCACCACCACCACCACTACCACCACCACCATTATAATCATCATCATCCTCGCTATTATTATTACCATTATTACTCTTCGCCCCGAGCGGCTGCCTGAGCGCCGACCACCAAAATCGCGAAAGAATTGAACGGCGTCGCCCTCAGTCCCCCGTCGGGCCGTCAACCCGCCCGGCGTCAT
>NW_027215123.1:0-6031 GCF_042767895.1 Penaeus vannamei | reverse complement strand
GGTTTGGCCAAGGTTAGCTGAACCTTGGCCCGTCCCCCGTGACCCGGCCGGTCTCTCCCGCGCCACGCTTCTTCCTCTTTCGCCTCTCTCGCGGTTTCTCTCTCTCTTGCTTCTTTCTTTTTCTGTCTCCTGTTTCTCTCTTTCTCTCTCTCTTATTTCGTTTTCTTTGTGTCTCTATGTGCGTCTATCTGTCTCCCCCCCCCCTCTCTCTCTCTCTGTCTCTCTGTCTCTCTGTCTCTGTCTCTGTCTCTGTCTCTGTCTCTGTCTCTGTCTCTGTCTCTGTCTCTGTCTCTGTCTTTGTCTGTCTCTATCTCTATCTCTGTCTCTGTCTCTGTCTCTGTCTCTGTCTCCCTTAGTACATTCACCTACCCAATCTGTGCAAGATTCGATAAAAATAACACTAGGAAACCCAAACCCAAACCAAAACACCAGAAAATAAAATAAAAAAGAAAAGAAACAAAAGACAAAGAAAAACAATGAAAAAATACGAAACAAAGAAAAGAAAAAAATATAACACAACCCCCTCCCCCTAAAAAAAGAATAAGAAAATAAAAAAATTGCAAAAAACGCCCCTCTCACCCCTTCGCCCCCCCCCCCCCCCCAAGCGAACAACCTACGCCACCCCCCAAAAATCCGGCTTGCAATGCAACACTGCAACACTTCCGCGCCTAGAGAAAGAAAGAAAGAGAGAAAACAAAGAAAAAGAAGCAAAAAAAGATTTTTAAAAAAACTTGGCGAGCGAGAGAGAGAAGACCGAGAACCTGTTGTGTCTGGTGGGGAATTTTTGGCGCGCGCCGAAAACCAACCGACACGTGGGGCAGTCGGCGAGGCACTGGGCGGGCCATGTGCACAGCGTCACAGGGAAATGTGTAGGGAGCTTATTAAGGGATGTTAAATATAAATGTAAGTAGATAATTATGTAACGGGGAGGTTAGTGAGAGATGTTAACTATACGTGTAAGTAGATAATTAAGTAACGGGATATGTGTGCTGGGAGGTTAGCGAAGGATGTTAAATATAAATGTAAGTAGATAATTAAGTAATGGGATATGTGTAGGGAGCTTATTAAGGGATGTTAAATATAAATGTAAGTAGATAATTATGTAACGGGATATGTGTAGGGAGCTTACCAACGGTTGTTAAATATAAATGTAAGTAGATAATTAAGTAACGGCATATGAGTGCTGGGAGGTTAGCGAAGGATGTTAAATATAAATATAAATGTAACGGGATACATGTACAGGGAGGTTAGTGAGGGATGTTAAATACAAATGTCAGTAGATAATTAGGTAATGGGATATGTGTACAGCGATGTTACTTAGGGATGTTAAACATAAATGTAAGTAGATAATTAAGTAACGGGATATGTGTGTAGGGAGCTTATTAAGAAATGTTAAATATAAATATAAGAAGATAATTAAGTAGCGGGATATATGTGTAGAGAGGTTAATGAGGTATATTAAATACAAATGAAAGTAGATAATTAAGTAACGGGATATGTGTGCGGGGAGTTTAGTGAGGGATGCTATATATATATATATATATATGTAAATATAAGCAGGTAAATGTGTGCAGGGATGTTAGATATAAATGTAAGCAGATAAATAAGTAACGGCAAATGCGTAGGGATGACATTGAGGGATGTGAAGTATAAATATAGGTTAAGTATAATATCATTATCCTTATCATCATTATCACTATTTTGCCGTAGTCTTTATGTCATCTTTCTGGAGATATTTCTAGAATTTGGGGAATGGTCTGATATCCTTCATAGTTGCCATTTTCACGCAAAATAAAATAAAAGAAAACGTATAACAGAAATACGATAAAAAAAGAACTTTAAGAAAAACTATAAACAAAAAAACGAGAAAACCACAAGAACGATAAAACGAAAGAACTAGAGACAGATACAAAATAAGAAAACAAAAGAACGAGACGATGAGAAAAAAGTACAATAAAACGAAAAAAGTACGATAAAATGAAAAAAAATCGAAAGTACGATAAAACAAAAAAAAAAATCAAAAGTACGATAAAATGAAAATGAGAAAATCAAAAAAATAAATACCCCCCCCACAAAAAAAAAACGAAAAACACACAAAAAACGAGAAAACGAGAGAGAAAAAGCGAACGCGGGAGAGAGCCAGCGAGCCACCCTGCAGCGGCGGCCCTGCATATGCCCGCCCTTCTCGTGTGACCGTGAGGCGTTTCAACCCTCTGGCCGCCCTTGTCTGCGCGCCCATTTCGCAAGCCCCGAGGGTGTGGCCAGGCTAGGACGATCGCCAGCCCTCTCTCTCTCTCTCTCTCTTATCTCTCTTTCCTTCTTTCTCCTTCTCTCTCTCTCTCTCTTTCTTTTTCTCTTTCTCTCTCTCCCTTTCTTTTTCTCTTTCTCTCTCTCTTTCTTTCTTTCTCTCTCTTCCTCTTTTCTCTCTCTCTCTCTCTCTCTCTCTCTCTCTCTCTCTCTCTCTCTCTCTCTCTCTCTCTCTCTCTCTCTCTCTCTCTCTTTCTTTCTTTCTTTCTTTCTTTCTTTCTTTCTTTCTTTCTTTCTTTCTTTCTTTCTTTCTTTCTTTCTTTCTTTCTTTCTTTCTTTCTCTCTCTCTCTCTCGTTTCTTTCTTTAGATTGTCTTTTTAACTTGTCTTCTTCCCTTTTTATTTATATTTATTTCATTTTTCTTTACTTTAATTTTTGTTTTGTGTCTGTGTGTTTCCACGGATTATCATTCTTTTTTCTTTTGTTACTTTTTTTTTAACTTGTTTTGGCAGGATTTACGGAAGGTTGAATATATTCTTTTTAATAATGTTTTTCTATTTATCTTTATTCTTAATGCGAGGAGCGTGTGAGTTTACGTGTTGCAGTCTCTCTTAAGTGCTTGCATACATGGGCACGATTTCAGACGCACACGCGAGTTACGCACACAAGCATACCTACATGCAAACGCACACGCATAGAAAGAGGGAGCGAGGGAGGGAGGGAGGGGAGAGAGGGAAAGAGAGAAGAGAAGAGAGAGAAGAGAAAAAGGTAAAAAGAAACGAAGAGAATAGAAGAGAACAGAAAGAGAACACAGAAGAAAGAAAAGAGAAGAGAGATGAGGAAGAAGAGCTACGAGAAGAGAGACTAAGAGCAGAGAAGTGCGAGAGGTGAGAGGAGAAAGAAAATAAGAGATGAGCGGAGAGGCGAGAGAAGAGAGGAGATCGAGAGAGAGAAGAGCGCCAGTGAAGCGAGAGGAAAGAGAGAATGAGAACGAGAGGAGAGAAAGAAAGAAAGAGAGAGAGAGAGAGAGAGAGAGAGAGAGAGAGAGAGAGAGAGAGAGAGAGAGAGAGAGAGAGAGAGAGAGAGAGAGAGAGAGAAGAAGAGGAAAAAGAAAAGGGGAGAGAGAGAACAAGAGCGAGAGTTCAGACAGAGAGAGAGAGAGAACAAGAGCGAGAGTTCAGAGAGAGAGAGAGAAGAGAGCGAGCGAGGCGGGGCATCGAGAGGGCCCGATTGACCTTCGCCAGAGAGTTCCCTAAACAGTTACGTCAGCCTCTGTGTCACCAGATCAAATGACTAAGAAGATTTTACCAGAACTCCCTTCGGCAAGATCACCTCCTGCTGCTGCTGCTCCTCCTCCTCCTGTTGCTCCTATTCTTCCTCCCCCACCTCTTCCTCCACCTCCACCTCCTCCTCTTCCTTCTTCTTCTTCTTCTTCTTCTTCTTCTTCTTCTTCTTCTTCTCCTCCTCCTCCACCTACTCCTCCTCCTTCTTCTCCTCCTCTTCTTCTTCCTCTTCCTCTTCTCCTCCTCCCACCTGCTCCTCCTGCTCTTCCTTCACCAAGCCCAATCCCTGGCCACGCTGTCGCACGCATGTCATCCCCCCTGGCACCCTTCACGCACCCTCTGGCACCCCCTCATACCCACGGACACCCCTTGGTACCCATGGACACCCCCTCATACCCACGGACACCCCTTGGTACCCATGGACACCCCCTCATACCCACGGACACCCCTTGGTACCCATGCACACCCCGTCATAGCCACGGACACCCCTTGGTACCCATGGACACCCCCTCATACCCACGGACACTCCTTGGTACCCTCTGAGCACCCCCTCACACCCACGGACACCCCTTGGTACCCACGGACCCCAGCACCCCCTCATACCCACGGACACCCCTTGGACCCTCGAGCACCCTCTCATACCCACGGACACCCCTTGGTACCCTCTGAGCACCCCCTCATACCCACGGACACCCTTGGTACCCTCTGAGCACCCTCTCATACCCACGGACACCCCTTGGTACCCACGGACACCCTCGAGCACCCTCTCATACCCACGGACACCCCTTGGTACCCTCTGAGCACCCCCTCATACCCACGGACACCCCTTGGTACCCTCTGAGCACCCCCTCATACCCACGGACACCCCTTGGTACCCACGGACACCCTCGAGCACCCTCTCATACCCACGGACACCCCTTGGTACCCTCTGAGCACCCCCTCATACCCACGGACACCCCTTGGTACCCACGGACACCCTCGAGCACCCTCTCATACCCACGGACACCCCTTGGTACCCTCTGAGCACCCCCTCATACCCACGGACACCCCTTGGTACCCACGGACACCCTCGAGCACCCCCTCATACCCACGAACACTCCCGGGCACCTCCTAGCACCCCCCCCCCCCACCCACCCCTGGCACCCTTGGCACTGGATGGTGTCACAGCCAGCAACGCCACTTCCCGTTCCGTGACCCTGCGTGAGTCAGCACAACTGTCGGCCGAAGGAGGGGCCAAATGACCGGGAATACGACGGAGGGGGGGGGGGGGTGAGAGGGGGTAGGATGGAAGGGAGGGTGGGGGGGGAGGGGAAGGAGGAGGAGGGAGGGGGATGGGAGGGGGGAGATAAGAGGGGGTAGGATGGAAGGGAGGGTGGGGGAAAAAGGAGGGAGAGAAGCAGGGAAGCACAAGAGCAAGGGAAAAACAGAGGATAAGAGGGAAGGTCAGAGGATAGGAAGGGAGCACAGATAATAGGAGGTCAGGACAAAAGATAGAAAGGAAGGACAGAGAATAGGAGGGAAATATAGAGAATAGGAGGGAAAGTCAGAAAACAGCAACAGAGAATAGGAGGGAAGAACAGAGGATAGTAGGGAGGGACAGATAATATGAGGTCAGGACAAAGGATAGTAGTAAGGAAGGACAGAGAATAGGAGGGAAGGACAGAGAATAAGAGGGAATGACAGAGAATAGGAGGGAAGGTCAGAATATATGAACAGAGAATAGGAGGGGAGGCCAGACAATAGGATGTCAGAACAGAGAACAGGAGGTCAGGGCAGAGAATAAGAAGGAAGAACAGAGAATAAGAGGAAAGGACAGAAAATGGGAACAGAGAATAGGAGGGAAGGATGGAGAGAGGGGAGGATGGGGGGGAGGAGGAGGGAGGATGGGGAGGAGGGGAGGACGCAGGAGCATGGGGAGGGGAGGGGAGGGGTGGGGGGGAGTAACGCGGATATGGTCAAGGATGATGCCAAGAAAGTGGGGCGGGCGAGACTCATCACTATACAGAACACCGTGTCATCCCTCCTCGCTAAGCTGCGAGGCGCCTGCCCTCCCCTCCTCTCCCTCCCTCCCTCCCTCGCTCTCCCACCCTTCCCCTCAATCTCCAACCCTGTCCTCCCTCCCTCCCCCTTTCTCCCTCCCTCCCTCTCTCCCTCGTTCTCTAACCCTCTCTCTCTCTCTCTCTCTCTCTCCTTCTCTCCCTCCCCCCATCCCTCTCTCCCTCGCTCTCTGACCCTCTTCCCCCCTACCTTCTCTCCCTCGCTCTCTAACCCTCTCTCCCTCTCTGCCACCCTTCCCCTCAATCTCCAACCCTCTCTCCCTCCCTCCCCCTTTCTCCCTCCCTCGTTCTCACACCCTTGGACTCTCCTTCTCCCATCCTCTTTCTCTTATCGCTCTCTTTGCATCCTTCTTTCTACCTCTGCCCTTCTCGCACCCCTCCCTCCCTCCCTCCTCTCCAACCTTCCCTCTCTCTCTCTCTCTCTCTCTCTCTCTCTCTCTCTCT
>NW_027215120.1:0-2500 GCF_042767895.1 Penaeus vannamei | reverse complement strand
CCCTCGCCCCAAACCCCCTCTCCATCCCCCTCTCCCCCCCCCCCCTTCCGCGTACTCAAACAGCGCAGGGAAAAATGGGTTTCGAATGTGTTATAGACTGGAACTTATTGCGTGATTATGCAGCCCGATGTATAAAATGGAGCGAGATTAGATACTTTTTTTCAAAATTAGTATTGAGTCATCAAACGTTTAGGAGGAAAGAAATGGGGGGAAAAGAGAAAAAACAGCGGGAGGAGAGAAGAACAGGAGAGAACAGCGCGAGAGGAAAGAGAATAGGAGAGAACAGCGCGAGAGGAGAGAGAACAGGAGAGAACAGCGCGGAGAAGAAGGCAGCCCCGAGAGGAGAGAGAGAAATAGAGAGAACAGCGAGAGAGGAGAGAGAGAACAGGAGAGAACAGCGCGAGAGGAGAGGAGAATAGGAGGAGAACAGCGGAGGGGAGAGAGAGAACAGGAGAGAACAGCGCGAGGGGAGAAGAGAACGGGAAAGAGAACAGCGCGAGAGGAAGAAAAAGAGAAACGGGGGGAGAGAGAACGGAGAGAACAGCGGAGAGGAGAGAGAGAACAGGAGAGAACAGCGCGAGAGGAGAGAGAAATAGGAGAGAACAGCGGAGAGGAGAGAAAAGGAGAGAACAGCGAGAGGAGAGAGAGCAGGAGAGAACAGCGCGAGAGGAGAGGAGAAAGGAGAGAACAGCGCGGGGGAAGAGAAAGGAGGAACAGCGGAGAGGAAGGAGAAAGGAAGACAGCGCGGAGGAGAGAGAGAACAGGAGAGAACAGCGCGAGAGGAGAGGGGAAAGAATAGGGAGAGAAAGGCGAGAAGGAGAAAAGAACAGGAGAGAAAAGCGGAGGGAAAAGAGATGGAGAGAACAGGGGAGGGAGAGGAGAACAAGGGAGAAAAGGAAAAGAGAAAAACAGGAAAAAAAAACAGGGAGGGGAAAAGAGAGGGGGAAAGGGGGGGAAACGGGAAAAAGGGGGAAAGAAAGAACAGGAAGGAGAAAGGGAAGAGGGAGGGAAGACAGCAAAAGAAGATATAAAAAAATGAAGAACAGAAGAACTGGATAAGAGAAAAGAATAAGAAAATACATAAGAGAACACTGGAAAGAACAGGAGAGGAAAAAGACTCTTGTTTTACTATCATCATTCTTATCATTATCATTTTCATATCACAATCATTATTATCATTATACATTTTGATTATTATTAATCCCATTTCAACATTAGTAAATAAAAGAACATAAAAATATACAATAAGTGATAGGCATAAGCGAGCGTGTGTTGGTGGTAGGAAGTTTGTGATTATTTTTCTTTGCTGAAGAGTTAGTTACTAATTTCATGAGTTACATCACTTGTGGTGTGGCATTCTCTCTCTGCCTCTCTTTCTCTCCTCTCTCTTCTCTCTCTCTCTCTCTCTCTCTCTCTCTCTCTCTCTCTCTCTCTCTCTCTCTCTCTCTCTCTCTCTCTCTTTCTATCTCTATCTGCGGGTCTCTCTCTTCCACTTTCTCTTTCTCTTTCTCTTTCTCTTAATCTTTCTCGTTCTCTCTCTCACTAACTCTCTCTTCGCCCCTCCCTCACATACATATGTATATTTATATGTATGTGTGTGTGTATGTATATATATATTTTATATATATATATATATATATATATATATATATATATATATATATATATTATTATGTATATTATATATATATATATATATATATATATATATATATATATATATATATATATATATATATATATATATATATATATATATATAAAAATATATATATATATATATATATATATATATATATATATATATATTTTATATATATATATATATATATATTATATTAAATTTTAATTAAATTTAAATTAAATCAAAAAAATTTAAATTTTCTTCATGCGCTTTTAGAGTTTTCGATTTTTATTTTATTTTATCTGTTAAACACGGATTTTTTTCAGCGATTGCTGGATGGTTTCCTTCATATGGAGGGGTAGTGTTTGAAAATGGCATCTCCAACCCTGTCTCTTTGTCGGCGCATCGTTTTGCTCAGAGGAAGGGCCTTTCATTAGAATAGGGGGGTGGAAGATCAGTATTTGCTGGCAATAATTCCTGGGAAATCATATAGGTGGGGACGGTGTAATCTCAGTCAAGTAGGAGAACACCCATAGATTGTTGTAAGTACTCAGAGCGGCTGGGCCTTTCATTGGAGACAGGCTGTGGCTCAGGAAAGGGGAAGGGAGCCGACGCTATGGGAGGCCCACCATTAGGACGATCCCAGGCTGAGAACCTAAGGGGAAAGATATGGATGGAAGTTGGGGTTCGTTGCAGGTGACAGCCACCATGTGGGGTTTGGTGGGACGGGGTGTGCAGCTTGTGAACAGAAATTTTAAATGGTTTATTAATGTTAAAGGTCTTTTTTTTTTATTATTATCATTATTATTATTACTATTATTGATACATGTGTTATGTTGCACTCTACAGTTATATCCCTAGTCCCGCAATCATCCC
>NW_027215119.1:0-2500 GCF_042767895.1 Penaeus vannamei | reverse complement strand
AATTGAACCATCTGTAGTCATGAAAAATACAGCCTTTGAAAAACAAAAAAAAACAAAAACTGTAGGCTTTTTGTATTGTCCAGTCATCAGGCAGGACATTTTAATACAGTGAAAGAGCAATATAACACGGCATGGTCTTATTTTGCTTCCATATGTCTTTCTTAGAATCACAAATTAAGAATTCACATAATGATGCAGAAAATTTGAACCATCATCTTTTTCTTCCGCTAATGTACACTTTTAAGGGGGGAGGGTTTTGCTCAAAAGTCTTCACTTTGTAGACGTGATAATGATTGAAATTATGGATGACCCCTTAGTATGAGGCATTTTGGCTTCAGACAAAACAGATCAGCATCTGACCTGCTCCTCACCAAATGTGCAGACTGGTATAGGTTCGTAAAACAGATGTAAAGATATCTTTGTTGCTTCACTTGACGTTGCTGGGGGCCCTTTTAAACGAGTCTGGCACCGAGGGATTATATATTGCAAAACTACAAACTGGGATCACTAGTGAGCTCCTTACGCTGCTTGAGGACAACTTCCATGGAAGGACTCTCAAATTCGTCCTTGGGGATCATCTGTATTTTTTTCGATTTTTCGATTTTTCTTGCTGATTTTGATGAAACTCACACCCTTTTATTTAGATCCTAGACTCATCTCTACGGTAGATTTCTTTCGAAATCGCCCGAACAAAAAAAAAATTTAAAAACGACCATTAAAAAAGAAAAAAAAATCACAAAAAATTGCAGACATTCTGATCGTTTGATATTACAAAATCAGCCTTTATCTAGGGGAAAGCTGGAAGTTTTGTCAATTTCAACTTTTTTTTTTTTTTTTTTTTTTTTTTTTTTTTTTAATATTTTTCCCCAAATCGACTGGCAGGTGTCCGGAAAAAAACGGTTGTCATTACATATATATCAACTTTACTAGAAGCACAGGAATAATTCGAAAAATCCGCTCCCAGCGTCCCCTAGACACATTATTTATCTTTAAAAAGAGCCATAATACTTTAATTTGGACATAATTTGCATCCTGAAAACTTCTTGAAAAAAGCATACTTCCGAAATAACTGTCGTTGACTTTTTTTTTTTTTCTCTTTTCATAATCCTTATGGTATGAAAAATTAAAAGGAGAAGCGTAATCTTCCTCAACCATAAGTCTATCATCTACCTTCATTCCGAAGTATTCCGTACATTGCCAGCACGTAACGGTTTCTCAAAAACTTTCGTATAGTGTAGCAGGGAGGCAGTAATTTTTCGTGTCTATAGGCCTATATTGACCATTTTTATTATTTTTTCTAAACTCAAAAAAGAATAAGAAAAAAATCGTGCAGCCATTCTGATTTCATATCTGAACAGAACTATCCTTCTACTATAATATGCAGAAACCATTTTTTAAAAGTCAACCTTACTTTTTTTGGTGAATATCTCTACACCCTAAAAAGGGATACTGAAAATATGTCACTTTTATAAGAAGCACATGAAAATATTGCAAATCCTTATTGAATCATGTAATAGATCTATTATTCAGCTACAAAATGAGCCATAATACGTTAAAATCGGCATGAAAATACGTGTGGGTATGTGTAAAAATGTGGACCTAAGGATCGCGATCTTTTTCCTTTTCATTATTTATACATTTTACATGACAAATCATGTATGAAATACTTGGATATTATATGATTATCTATTAATTACCTATTATTGTAGCTCTAATGGTCGAAAAAATAACTCCAGTCGGACGGGTATCATACGCGTCCTTTTCTCAGCGCGGCCGACCGTCGTGGACCATGAAATACGTTTCTTTGCATCTGCAGGATACTGGTGTTTAACTCAACGGGGTCACATGGCCAATTTTCAAACTCAGACCCCGTGGACAAGTTCTAAGCCTAGTGACACCAGGGCAGGACGTTATCAGGATTCCTCTTCTGTTTTGGGCGATTTTACGGGGATAAACCCCTCGACCTGGGTCGTCTCTATACCCAGAGTGTGACTGGTGTGTGTGGGTGTACCATCACCAAATTGTGTCGGACATAAAAGCCAAGGCATGTGGATAATCAGTGTTATATGAAACTTACGAATGCTGAGTCGTGCCTAAGTAATGAGGTGCTCTACGAGGGACCGTTGGCGAGGCCTGTGGAGTGTATGTGTGACAGCACTTGACCTGCGCTCGCACTCTCCCCTCGCCCGACCGCGAGAGTAAATCACCTCAGCGGCGGTCTGTCACCCGCCCGCGGCCCCCACCATGGAGGGGGAAGGTGACGGCCTTGGGGCCACCGCGGTGCCACCCACCCCCACAACCCCCCACCCTGTGGAAGAGATTGATTCTTCTGACATGAACAACGAGGAAAACACCTGCAAACCCTGACGTTGACGACGAGGGCTTTCAAGTCGTCATTGCGAAAAGAAATAAAAAGACAACACATGAATCCGGTAACGCGACTGATGAACGACCCAGGATCAATTACTGAGAACCCATCGCCCCAAGACAGAAGTACATC
>NW_027215118.1:5000-6027 GCF_042767895.1 Penaeus vannamei | reverse complement strand
GCTGTTCGGAAATTGGGCAGCAGCTTAATGAGAGAAGATTCCACCAGTCTGTGGGCATGGACATCAGCGGTTTCTCTCCTGCCGACAGCCTCCTCACTTCCCACATCCTTTGTCTCCTCCCTTATGCCGGTCACCCGTCACATAGACCGCCTGATTCTTCGACCTGATCTGACCTCCCTTCGCTTCCGTTCTCCTGTCCTCACCCGCCCCGTGGTTCCCGAGTGCTTCTCCTCCTTTCCCTCTTATACCACTTCATCTCCCTTGCCTCTTCAGACCCGAAGATGGAATCGAGGATGATTCCGAAACTGTTGTCTCACTTTCATCAATAAATCTAGTTTGTGCATTGTGGGTTTTTCTTCCATTTTATCAACACGGTATTGTGTTTATCATTGCATATATATATATATATATATATATATATATATATATATATATATATATATATATATATATATATATATATATATATATATATATATATATATATATACACATACACATACACATACACATACACATACATATTGGGAAAAGTATCCTCAATTCCAAAGCCCGATATCTCAAAACTACACCTTTGTCGACATTCTTTGTTGTTTCTCTATAACGGGCAATTTTGATGGGGTTTGGATCATTTGAAAGCTGAATTAATTTGCGATTTTATCAACTTTTTTCCATTTTAGGGTATGAAAGTCAATTTATCATATTTTAAATAGGTATGAATGAACATTAAAAAAAAAAAAAAAAAAAATCGTACACTAAACTAAGAGGAAATTTCAAAATCTAATTGATAACTTTTATAGGTATTTCTCTAGACTATGTGGTAATGTTTTTCGGTCAATGGATAAGTATATATATATATATTTTTTTATTTCCATTTTTTTTTTTTTTTATAGATAATTCCATTGTTTATTATCCATATGATATGAAACTTGGTAGTGTAAATCGTAGTATATGTATATATAACATATTTAAAAAACGCGAAAATCCGATCATGATTAACAAAGTTCATTCTCGGGAGCGACAGCCC
>NW_027215114.1:5000-6019 GCF_042767895.1 Penaeus vannamei | reverse complement strand
CCTTTTTCCCCCTTTTTTCTGTCTCTCCCCTCTTTCAGCCTCTGTCCTCTCCCTCTACCTCTTCCCCCCCCCTTTTTTCCCCGATTTATTCCTCTCTTTCCCTCTACCCCTTACTCCACCACTCCCTCTCTTCCCTCTCTTTACCTATTCCTCTACCTTCTCCCCTCTACACTCTCCTCATCTACCCTCTCCACCTTTACCCCTTTCCCTTTCCCCCCCTCTTTCTCTCTTCCCCCAGCCCCCCCTTCCCCTCTCCCCCACCCCCCCTTTTCCCCCACCCCCCACCCTTTCCCCCCTCCCCCCCTTTTTCCCCCTTTTCCCCCTCCCCTCTCTCCCTCCCACCTTTCCCCCCCCCCCCCCCCCCTCCCCCCTTTCCCCCCCCCTCCCCTTTCCCCCTCTCCTTCCCCCCCTTCCCCCCTTTTTTCCCCCGCCCCCATCCCCCTCCTCCCCCCCCCCCCTTCCCCCCTTCCCTCTCCCCACCCCCCCCCTTTCCCCCCCTTCCCCCTCCCCCACCTCCTCTCCTCCTCTCCCCTCTCCCCCCCCCCCCCCTCCCCCCCCCCCCCTTCCCTCTCCCCCCTTTCCCCCCTTTTTCCCCTCCTCCCCTCCCCCCCTTTTCCCCCTCTCCACCCCTCCCCCTCCCAAAACCGTCTCTCTTATGTATTTGGATATGAAATTGAGGTTCGGATAAATTGTTTTCCCTAAATTTGGGAATCATGAAACAAAGGGGCGTTTATTGGCGTTCGATCCCAGCCCGATTTTTTTTTTTTTTTTTTTCTTTGGGGGCTGCCGGTTCTGCCCTTTTCACATGTCGAACTGTCGGCTGGTGTCGGAATGTCGGGGTGGGCACGGAATGGGGCTGAGGCTCAAAAAGGGTGTAAAAGTCAGGTCAAGAAAAATGTGGGGAAGGGTAAAGGCCGTGTCAAATTTTTCAGGTTTGGGGGTGTCGAAGTCAAGCTGAGTTTGGGGAAATTTTAAGGGGTGAGTGTTGGAATGGAAAAAGTTGGGAGGTCAAGTGGGTC
>NW_027215113.1:0-2500 GCF_042767895.1 Penaeus vannamei | reverse complement strand
ACTGCTCAGTATACCAGGCAAGGTTCTCGCCCACATCCTTCTGAGACGTATCAGAGACCATCTACTGAGGCACCAGAGACTGGAGCAATCCGGATTCACTCCTGGTAAGTCCACAATAGACCGTATCCTCGCGCTTCGAGTCATTGTAGAGCGCCGTCGTGAATTCGGGCGTGGGCTGCTTGCAGCCTACATCGACCTCAAGAAGGCGTTCGATACGGTGCATCGGGAGTCACTTTGGGAGATCCTGAGGCTGAGAGGAATACCAACAAGGATTATTGGACTAATAGCAAGCCTGTATACTGGTACTGAAAGTGCTGTAAAGTGTGGTGGGGGCCTGTCGAGCTTCTTTCCTGTTAGTTCAGGAGTGAGGCAAGGCTGTGTCCTTGCACCAACTCTTTTCAACACTTGCATGGACTGGATACTGGGCAGAGCTACTGTTCAAAGTCATTGTGGGGCAACGCTGGGCAATATCAAGGTTACAGAC
Organism: Penaeus vannamei; assembly: GCF_042767895.1. Lineage (NCBI taxonomy): Eukaryota > Metazoa > Arthropoda > Malacostraca > Decapoda > Penaeidae > Penaeus > Penaeus vannamei. The sequence goes on along the minus strand of NW_027215113.1, from coordinate 2,016 downwards.
CTTGACTTTGCTGATGACGTTGCCATTCTATCTGAGTCTTTGGAAACCCTAGTGGCGGCTCTCGATGCATTTAGCAATGAAGCAAAGCCCCTGGGTCTAGAGGTCTCCTGGACCAAGACCAAGGTCCAGGAATTTGGGGACTTGATAGGAGAACCTGTTCAGTCGATACGTGCTTGCGGCGAGGACATTGAAGTCACAGAGAGCTTTACATACCTTGGTAGTGTAGTTCATAACTCTGGGCTGTCAGACCATGAAGTCAGCAGACGGATTGGCCTGGCAGCAGGGGTCATGAACTCTCTCAACAAGAGTATTTGGAGATGTCGGTACCTGTGCAGAAGGACCAAGCTTCGGGTTTTCAAGGCCCTGATAATGCCAGTTTTGCTATACGGTAGCGAAACCTGGACATTGTCCTGTGCCTTGGAGGCTCGTCTTGAAGCCTTTTGCAATAGGTCCTTGCGCCAGATCATGGGGTACTGTTGGCAGGACCATGTGTCCAACCAACGGTTGCACCGTGAGACTGGCACAAGCCCTGTTATCTGCACAATCCGTGATCGCCAACTCAGGCTATACGGCCACCTGGCTCGCTTTCCTCAGGATGATCCTGCCCATCAGGTCGTCTCTATTCGAGACAACCCTGGGTGGAGGAGGCCTTTGGGACGACCGAGGAAGTCATGGCTTGGGCAGATCGACCAAACCTGCCGTGAAGAACTAGAGATGGGCCGAGTCCCTGCCTGGCGTCTAGCCATGAGGGATCCTCGTAGGTGGAAGCGAAGGGTGGATGCGGCTATGCGCCCCCGTCGGCGTCAGCCCCCATGATGATGATGATGATATGTATATATACATATATGTATACATACATATGTATGTATATATATATATATATATATATATATATATATATATATATATATATATATATATATATATATATATATATATATATATATATATTTCTATATATATTTATATATATATATATATATATATATATATATATATATATATATATATAAATATATATAAATATATATATATATATAAATATATATAAATATATATATATATATATATATATATATATATATATATGTATATATGTATCTAATAAATATATATGTATACATATATATATATATATATATATATATATATATATATATATATATATATATATATATATATATATATATATATATATATCTATGTATATATATATATATATATATATATATATATATATATATATATATATATATATATATGTATATATATATATATATATATATATATATGTATATATATGTATATATATGTATATATATGTATATATATGTATATATGTATATATATATATATATATATACATATATATAAATATATATAAATATATATAAATATATATATATATATATATATATATATATATATATATATATATATATGTATATATATATATATACATATGTATATATATATATAAATATATATAAATATATAAATATATATATATATGTATGTATGTATGTACATATATATATATATATATATATATATATATATATATATATATATATATATATATATATATATATATATATATATATATATATGGATAGATAGATAGATGGATATACATACATACCTATATATATATATATATATATATATATATATATATATATATATATATATATATATATTAATATATATATATATATAGATATATATATATATATATATATATATATATATATATGTATGTATGTATGTGTGTGTGTGTGTGTGTGTGTGTGTGTGTGTGTGTGTGTGTGTGTGTGTTTGTATATATATATATATATATATATATATATATATATATATATATATATATATATATATATATATATACGTCGAAATAAAACCTTTTTTGCTTTTAAATGATAATTATTATGATTTTAATATTAATTCAGGTATCCATGATGATTTCCATGATAATTCCTTTATTATTATCCATAATGATGATAATCATGATGATAA
>NW_027215111.1:0-6015 GCF_042767895.1 Penaeus vannamei | reverse complement strand
CCAGGCAGATGAGAGGAAGATTCATGCACAGTCTACAAATGAGGAAGAAGGTAATTTGTTATAAAAGAATATATTTAGGTTGCTTCAGTGTTCTGAATTCGTTTGCAGTCAATATGTTTTGTGTAGGTGTATATATACCGCTGACATAATAATCATAATAATATCCATAATAAGAATAATTTGTCATATTATTATCCTTTTTTTTTTTTCTTTTTTTTTATCACAGAAGCACTATCAGATTCTCCTAGCAAGCATCTAGACATTATGGCACAACAGCTGAAGTTTGTTTCCTGCCTCAAAATGATGATGGAGGAACTAGCTACTTTAGCTACAGGTTGTGAGGTTGACGGTGGACAGCTACGTTTCCAGCTTTATGTTTGGCTTGAACGAGAGGTGGAAGCCCTGAAGGAAGTGTGCAACTACTGCTGCACATTGAGTGATGGTGGTGAGTTGAAATTCTATGTAGGTTACATTGTAGATTAAGAGATTGGAATTTCAAGTATGAAGGTATGAAGTTTGTAAGACAAGGGTCAAATGAATTACAATCTTTCCACAAGGTAAGGGTAGTGAATTGGACTTTTCTTGAAGAAGACAAATCAGAATGTTATCTGGACTTTTTTTCAAAAGTTTAAAAGGTATGAATTAGAACCAGTAATTTCACAACACATTATGTTTGAAATACACATCTTGCATTATGAAATGAGCCACTCCCATTCCTGTCTTTTTTACATGTACACATATTATCAGGGGAGAATGAGATATTGGTAGAAGGCCAATAGTGTACAGGTATTCCAAAACCTCTTCCTCCCTCTCCTGCAGTTTTGTATTCTTTTCTTTATATGGGTTAAGAAAGTGGATTGCAATTCAGGGGTATTTATATGAACAATTTGATTACTACAGCTGACTTCAAGTTGTGGGAGGACTCCTTTTGGGGTGAGTACTTCTCAAATATTGAAAACACCCAGAATGTTTCTGGGTGCTGGTGTTGGATTCCATGGCACTTGGACATAACCTGCACTAACCTGCACTTTGTGTTCACTGTTTACTGATTGTTTTTTATTTATGTGGATATTTTGGCACTTAGGAATGAGTGGGTAACTTATCTAGGAAATCATCTATAATTAAAGTTTTGTAAAATCAAGGAATGAAAGCATTTCAGACACATATCAGGCAGTCAAAAACTCAGTGATTTTCCCTTTGCAACTAATATTTAGGAAACCACATTAGAAAATGGGTAAAGTAAGGATTTCAGATGTTTTTTGCCCATATTGGTTGTTACAGGGAAAATCCAGTTTTATGGATGCTTACCATATCATCTTAATTTCTTTATCAATAGGTATAATGATAAGGCATTTAACCAAGAAGGTAAAGGTAGTATGTCTTATACCCCCTAAGAAGGAAAAACTGCCTTTCCTCACGTCACCAGTGAGGAAACTTTGATTGTGGTTGGTCGCTTCAAAAGATGGAGAGGCACAGCAGTAAACTTCGGTCTAGTAGGCACCTCTGTTACTTTCTTGTACAGGCATTTACCTTTTTTCCCCCTTATCACCTCTATTATCTAGCTTTTGAGGATTACTCTCATTGAGTGTATTTAGTTTTGATACAAGAAAAAATTCCCTAATTTTTGAGTGAAGAAAAAAGCTGAATCACCCAATAAATTATGATACTATATCCGATACTGCATCATCACCATCATGGGGGCTGACGCCGGCGGGGGCACATAGCTGCATCCACCCTTCGCTTCCACCTACGAGGATCCCTCATGGATAGATGCCAGGCAGGGACTCGGCCCATCTCTAGTTCTTCACGGCAGGTTTGGTCGATCTGCCCAAGCCATGACTTCCTCGGTCGTCCCACAGGCCTCCTCCACCCAGGGTTGTCTCGAACAGAGACGACCTGATGGGCAGGATCATCCTGAGGAAAGCGAGCCAGGTGGCCGTATAGCCTGAGTTGGTGATCACGGATTGTGCAGATAACAGGTCTTGTGCCAGTCTCACAGTGCAACCGTTGGTTGGACACATGGTCCCGCCAACAGTACCCCATGATCTGGCGCAAGGACCTATTACAAAAGGCTTCAAGACGAGCCTCTAAGGCACAGGACAATGTCCAGGTTTCACTACCGTATAGCAAAACTGGCATTATCAGGGCTTTGAAAACCCGTAGCTTGGTCCTTCTGCACAGGCACCGACATCTCCAAATACACTTGTTGAGAGAGTTCATGACCCCTGCTGCCAGGCCAATCCGTCTGCTGACTTCATGGTCTGACAGCCCAGAGTTATGAACTACACTACCAAGGTATGTAAAGCTCTCTGTGACTTCAATGTCCTCGCCGCAAGCACGTACCGACTGAACAGGTTCTCCTAACAAGTCCCCAAATTCCTGGACCTTGGTCTTGGTCCAGGAGACCTCTAGACCCAGGGGCTTCGCTTCATTGCTAAATGCATCGAGAGCTGCCACTAGGGTTTCCAAAGACTCAGATAGAATGGCAACATCATCAGCAAAGTCAAGGTCTGTAACCTTGATATTGCCCAGCGTTGCCCCACAATGACTTTGAACAGTAGCTCTGCCCAGTATCCAGTCCATGGAAGTGTTGAAAAGAGTTGGTGCAAGGACACAACCTTGCCTCACTTCTGAACTAACAGGAAAGAAGCTCGACAGGCCCCCACCACACTTTACAGCACTTTCAGTACCAGTATACAGGCTAGCTATTAGTCCAATAATCCTTGTTGGTATTCCTCTCAGCCTCAGGATCTCCCAAAGTGACTCCCGATGCACCGTATCGAACGCCTTCTTGAGGTCGATGTAGGCTGCAAGCAGCCCACGCCCGAACTCACGACGGCGCTCTACAATGACTCGAAGCGCGAGGATACGGTCTATTGTGGACTTACCAGGAGTGAATCCGGATTGCTCCAGTCTCTGGTGCCTCAGTAGATGGTCTCTGATACGTCTCAGAAGGATGTGGGCGAGAACCTTGCCTGGTATACTGAGCAGTGTGATGCCTCGGTGATTGCTGCAGTCCCAACGGTCCCCCTTCCCCTTCCAGAGAGGGGTGACCACACCCCTCAACAGGTCAGGAGGAACGGAACCGGACTGCCAGATGGCAGCCAGGACAGCATGTAACCCCCGTACCATTGGTTCACCACCAGCCTTTAACAGTTCAGCTGGTATGCCGCAGACACCAGCTGCTTTACCACACTTCAGCTTGGAAATCGCCCTCCTAACTTCAGTTAGGGAGGGAGGGTCCTCACTGATAGGTGGATCCGGCAGCGGGATCTCGACACTACCCGCATCCAAGTTAACTGTTGGTGGGTCAACCTGGTACAGCTGCTCAAAATACTCAGCCCAACGTTCCCGCACCGCAACAGGATCTGAAACGATCTGACCACTTACTGAGCGAACTGCTGTTACCTGTGAAGAGGGCTTGGAGTTCAGCTTTCTCAGGGCTTGGTATGCAGGACGAAGGTCATTTACTAAGAAATGGCCTTCTACCTCCTCTGCAAGACTCCTAATAAACTGTTCCTTGTCCCTTCTTAACAGGGACTGAGTTCTGCACACAAGAGAACGGTGCAATTCCCGATCCCCTGTCAGACGAGCCGCATGACATGCATCTGTGGTTTCCAGTGTCTCCTGCGAGATGGAATTCTGTACTGCTCTCGGGCGTACACCAATCGTATCTTGAGCTGCATCAAGCGTTTCACGTTTAAAGGTATCCCACAGAAGAACAGGGTCTGTCAGACTGCCAAGCACTGCAAAACGATCAGAGATTGCCTCAGCAAACCCGTGGGCACACTCCCCCTCCCTCAGCCTGTCCAAACGAAACACCCTAGGGTGATCATTTGACCGCTGGGGGGTTTTGAAGTGGACCCGGAGGGTAGCCACAACCAATCTATGGTCAGTACCACAGAACTCAGCACTCCTGTACACCCTGCAATTCTGAAGGATCCTCCAACGAGTGCTAACAAGTATGTGGTCGATCTCCTTGGCTGCGTTACCCGTATCACTGTACCATGTCCAGCGATGTGGGTCTGGGCGCTGGTACCAGGAGCCAGAAATCCTCAATTTCTGGGACCTAGAAAAGTCCCGGAAAAGGAGGCTATTCTCGCTACCGGCATCAGCTCCTGAACCATGGGGACCGACAGACATCTCATAGCCAGCTCGATCACAGCCCGATACCGCATTGAAGTCGCCCAGAACAATGCGAATATCTCGTCAGGGACATCTGTCTACCACAGATGTAAGTTTGGCGTAGAACATCTCTTTCACGTCAAGTTTACAAACATCGGTAGGAGCGTACACAGCAATAAGAGACATGAAGCCAAAAGATAGCTTCAATCTCAATATCATTATACGCTCATCAAGAGGAGTAACCTCTACTACCGAGGGCTGGAGTCTACTGGAGATGGCAATGGCTACTCCCTGGAGATGGTGGCCATCGCTGCGGCCCGACCAGTAATAGGTGTAGCCACCTACACAGGTCATGCCGCCGCCAGGCCTCCTCACCTCCGAGAGAGCAGCCACCTCAACTCTCAGCCTCCCCAGTTCCCTCGACAGTAGAGGCAACCGATCATCCTAACGCAAAGAACGGACGTTCCAAGCCCCCACCCTAACTTCCCGCCTAAGGTTCAGCCTCTGGCAGTCGCTCCGGGTGGATGCCACCTCTGCCACCCCCACCGACGCTGCCCCATATAAAAGGGGGTGGCGGGCTGCGTGCCCCATCATCCACCTGTGCCCTTATAGTAAAACGGCACTGTTTGCTACTTTTTGAAATTTGACATGGCACAACAGACTATGGTGAGAGAAAATGATTTAGATGCTTTATTGGACTACAATGACTTGGATGATGATGTTTTTGAGCTGGCTAACATGACGGATGACATTGTGATCACCAGCATGGAATCTGACACTGATTAGGAGGAAGAATGAGAGGGTCAGGAAGAGGGATAGAGGGCCCTTACCAGGGACATCTTTCTACATCATCCCAGGCATTTTTTATCTTGCTACATTATGCTGCAACCATCTACACCACCTAGTTACACCCCCAATCTATCTATAGATCTCCCTAACTTGCTACAAAATCAACTCTATCTCCTAACCACCTCTCACAGTAGTTAACAATCTCAGAAGAAAGGGTGTCATGGGTAAACAATCTAGGTGATTTATATCTTTACATACCTAGAACATTCCCAGGGAGTTAATTTATTTGCTATGTATCAACATACACTACAAAATTTTGTCTGGTCCCATATTTGTAATTTCTCAAAGAGGATGTTGGATACACCTCCTTTACCTTTTGGTTGAAATTCTGGAAACCTTTTTTACCTTCCAGGGTTAAAGAAAGTTTTCACAATGCAAAAATAATTGTTTAGTTTGTTGTTATTGACTTTATTTTGCTTGGCTTTGGTGCAGGAGGTAAATGTTGCAGTGTAATGGTGATGGTGTTTAATATGACATAGCCCTTACCATGGTTGTATATATGTGTATATATAGAATTGCTAAGTATTCTCTGTACATGATTGAAATCTAAAAGCTATATTTGTGTGATAAATGATAATTTTCTCTGTTATCATTCATTGTAATCTTTCTATTCCATAGTATAGTGTCTTATCCAAATTGGTAATTATTTATTAATGAAGCCAACTGACCTTAGGTTTTATTTTCTCTATTCACTTCGGGTTTAGTCAGTCAACAATCATTCATCATCAGTCATCCATCTTTTACCTTTGTCATATTCGTCAGCACTTTTACTATTGCCATCTTTATTAGTAGAACTAGTAGTTATTATTATTATGATGAGGATGATGATGATGATGATGATGATGATGACTACTACTATTAATGCTTCATCATTATTAGATATTATGATGATATGTTAGTAGCAGTACTGTTGGTTTAGTTTAATCTTTATCTTTAGTGCAGGTCTCTGCCTTTGTGCAAATGGGTTACTTTATGAAGGGAAAAGTTGTGGCTACTATAACATAAAGTAGAGGTAAACAGATTAAGGGTGAAATAAATGGA
>NW_027215110.1:0-5000 GCF_042767895.1 Penaeus vannamei | reverse complement strand
TATATATATATATATATATATATATATATATATATATATATATTTATATATATATATAAATATATATATATATAAATATTATATATATATATATTATATATTTATATATATGTATCTATATATGTATATATATATATATATATATATATATATATATATATATATATATATATATATATATATACTATATGTATATATATATATATATATATATATATATATATATTTATATATATATACATATATATATATATATATATATATATATATATATATATATAATATATATTCATATATATGTATCTATATATGTATCTATATATGTATATATATAAGTATATGTATATATGTATATATATATATATATATATATATATATATATATATATATATATATATAATCCGTAAATATGTAAATGCATGTCTAATTGGGTGAAGTGGTCTGAATTATTAAAAACAAGGGTATTAGTTAAGAGAAATCGATCCTCGTATCAGCACAGGTGGCTTGAGTTGGGAAAGAAGAGGTTCAGAGGTAACAAAGTAAACAGGATGCGAAGGGGAGAATAAACTGAAACGAGTGTGATCCAGTGGCAAAGAAAGACGCAAATAGAGGAGGATGGCTGTCGGTAAGCACTTTGTAGAGAGAACTGAAACAGATTGAAGAATAGATGAGGTATAGACTTGTTTTTGGGGGGATCATGACTAGAAAGTTTTGAATGTCCTCAAAAGTTTCTGAAAGGGAGTTGGGTGGGGGAGGTCAAAGAAACAAAGGTCTTATAAGGGGGAGGTGTTAGAGGGGTAGGTATCGGGGAAGGTGCAGAAATTGGTGTCCAGATTTAGAATGTCGAAAAACTTTGACGGGGAGAGGGAGAGCGTAGAAGTGGTAACGTTAGTAGTAAGATGAGGAACTGGAGATGTAGAAACATTCTAGGAGGAAGAGGGAGAAACGAACCAAAGGAGTGCACTAGAGAAGGATGCAAGAGAAATACCTCGTCTGCGTTCTTTTTGTATGGCCTAGCGGAATGTGAGGCCAAGTTTGAATCTGAGACCTGCCATTTCGGACTCACGCTTGTCAGCAGAGCACCCCCCCATAAAATACATTATGAGAGCCACCACAGCTGGCACATGTGCGATAATGCCAAGCAGTTTGAACGATCATCATGGCCAGGTTGGGCACATTGAGGGCAGAGGGTTGTGGAGCCAGTGTTTGGCAGGGGAGGGGTGAGGTTATCAGGGTAGATAATGCTTGAACTTAGGATTCAGATGCAACTGTAAGAAGGCGAGAAGGAAACTGCCTGCTTGTTTTTGTAGACATTACTGAAAAGACGGTGTTGTCGGAGTAAGGGGTTGTAGGGGATCACAAAAAATCGACCCCACCTGGCTGCATTAAGAAAAATAGTGCTAAAAAAAGTCTTTAGTGACGGAAGTAATAGAAGGATAAGGACAGAAGGAAGAGGAAGTGGTCTTGAGTGAGGTACTACTGCAGAGGCAGACAATAAGGATGAATAGTAGTAAGAAGGGAGAGAGGGGCAGAAAATAAAAGACTGCAGAAAGAGATGGAATAAGGTAGATTTTCTGAAGGTTTAGTAATGACCTGAGTGGGTGATTTGGAATGGGCCACAGTGACAGCAGGAATCTAAGAAGGGGTAGTAGTAGCAGTGTTCAGTCATGGTCAAAGGAGACCCCGGAGACAGAGAAGATAGGGAATAAGACCCTGCAAAACTGGTTGAGTTGAAAGCTGATGCTCAAGATAGGGGAGATCCCCAACACTGGGCCTCAGTCTGTCTCCTAAGCCCCGCACAACAACGGTAGGGGGGGGGGTGAAGTATCTGGTAAGAAAACACTCATTAATATTGCCACAATATTGCTTCTTATTCTTTGAACAAACTTGGTCTCTTGTGTTCCAAGATTTTATTAGTTTTACTTTCCAACTGCCCTGATTTTTTTTTTATTGTTACATGAATGATATGAAGTATATTTTATAATGTACGCAAAGAAGATAACCTTAAAAATAATCTACTGTGTACTGGTATTCACTAATAATTGTTTAAAGTTTTTGTTATATATCTTGAATTTAAATAATTCTCTACACAGTTTGAATTCTTTCACTTATTCAAATAATATTGCAAAATATTCCACTGCAAAAATCTTCTTAATGTTGCAACATTGTTAGTTTTTGTTCCAATAATTTAATGAAAATGCTTATAATACCTGAAAAAAATAGAAATAAAAATAGCAATAAACTTTCATGAGCTACCTAAACCAAACTTATTCTTTCAACACCTTACTAATAACATTAAAAGATCATGGAATTCACTAGCTGGTAAATGTATTTTCACATTCCATGCTATTAAAACACTGATTCCCTTTCCACAAATTTTATTAAATGTCAATTCAAATGATCTTTACAATCATTCAATCTACCATTGCAAACCAAATTTTAGGATTTTATGGCAGCAAAACACATTCAACAGTGTAAATTCAGAAATAATAATTACAATGAATTTCCTTCTTGCCTCTTGACCTAAACAGTGTCCCCCTGTGTTCTCATAAGAAAGCGGAGGAGCAGGGTTTCATTAAGAGCTCGGTCATCTCTCTTGCAAGACAAAGTCTACTCATACCTTTTAAGCACCACAGTGCTGTGAATACCAATGAAAAAAAAATAATATCTATATATATATGGCCTCTTTAAATCACAGCACTGACAAAAATCAGTTCCATACCTGGTTAGTGAAAATAAGTGGGAATACTTGTAGTTGGCTGTGGTTGGTGCAGCAAGCAATTTCAGGCTTTGTGAAATAATCTTTCCATATGCATTTCCCTACTTAAGCTATGTGGAGATAAAATTCACAAAACTCAAAACCACCACTACACCGCCCAAGGCTTGGAAATGGTTGGACAGGAGGTGTAGGAGGATGAACATGAGAATAGGAGCAGCAGCAGGACGAGGATTGGGAAGGGGCGGATCACTTAAGGAAGACCAGAAGACGGCAAAATTGAAATATCCGAATACTAACCTGCCACAAGAATAAGTTTCCCCAAAGTTAGAAAAAAGAAAAAAAAGGAAAAAGGGAAGACAATGAAATTCTGCCTTCAACATCTATCAGTTTCACTTTTATTATTCACACCTTCGGTTACTTATCTTGTGATTCAAATGCTTCACATTGGAAAAAAGATATTACACATCTATCATCACCACCCAATATATTGCTTGAGAAAGCACTCCATATATAGCATTTGCTTCACTATCTGGAACATGCAGTCTGTAATGACGTGCATTCTCTAGGTATACGTCTAATGCACATTATTCACATTCCTCTCAAGTATATACACTTACCAAATTACACAAATTATGAAAATAAGATTAATTCTATTACAAAATTAAACAATCTGTATTTTAAATACATTTGACAAATTATACACAATTTCAACAAATGTTTAAAAACGCTTGTAACGTTCCCGTCCATTACGTACATTTCACCTTAATCGAAAAAATGACAAATCTATGTACGAGAATGATAATAAAAAACCACTCAAATGTAAATTTCTTTATAGGAGCGATTGTCTATACAAGTGCAATACGAGTCTGCATGTTTTCCTTTGTTTGTTTGTTTGTTTTTTTTTGGTGTGCATGTCAAGGTACATACACAGGTATTAACATAAAAAATAAAGCTTATTAATATTATCAAACTTGAGTGTTTTCAACGGGTGTAGAACTCAGGTATCCGTCAACAAAACATAAAAAACAAAAACAAAAATATCTGGCCACAAAATGGTTGGACATTCGCCATTTTCTAAGGAACCTTTTCCCATAGCATTCCTGAGCAATAAAACAGACATGAATTCCTAAGTAGCAGCAGTCTATGTCAGTCTTTGAAGTATCAACCAAAAATATAAAACATAAAAAATGATGATATTATTAATAAGAAATAATAACATACAAATAAAATAAATATAATAAAGAATTAATAAAGTATACAAAGAATTCGTAATCATTATCATAAATAAGTAATATCAAGGAATATAATAATATCACTAACTACTGGAATATCAAAGTTTTTAATATCAGCAATACTAAAAAAATATACGATAATAATAATAATAATGATTAATTATGTTATCAAAATATAAAAAAAAAGAAAGAAAAAAGAATAAGAAACATAGTAATATCATTAAAACAATAAAAAAGTAAATAATGATCATAATCATAATCATAAATTATAATAACTGTACTCATAATAAAGATGTTTATCATAATAATAGCAATGATGATAATGATGATAAGAGTAATAACATAAATCATGGTATCAATAAATAAATCAATAAAACAACAAAACTTATTCCAACTGGAAAAGTAATAACAACAAAAATACTAAAAAACAAACAATAGCAATACTACTGATGAAAAAAAAAAAAAATAATAATAATAACAATGAAAATAATAACAATAATAATAATATTTATTATTACTACTAGTATCATAATAACAAAAACTAATACAAGTATCATTAACACATTTAATAGCCAAATCTATCTTAACTATAAAAGTATAAGCAATAATAATGATAAAAAAAATACTACTACTACGTACAGGAACTATAGCAGCATCAATAAATAAAAAGGCGAAAAAGTTTATAACAAAAAGAAAGTTCCAAATAATAAATAAATAAACTCAAAAGTGCCCTCTCCACACCAGAAACAGGCGGACAATGAGAAAAACAGATCCCCGAGTTACAGGATGCACGTCAGTAATTCCATTGTATTGTTTTGATTCCTCCTCAATAAACATTAGAGATTCTACTACGACAAGCTACAGTATCCATCAAGCAGAAAAAAAAGTTTTGTAACAAATAGGCTTAAAACTTATGTGATACTTTGCGTATCAGCAGTTTATTGAATCCCTGTCTGGTCAGCATTGTACATAACTTCTCAAAGTGTTCTTAGCATAGTACTTTTAACAACTGTATAAAATTCAAAATAGGTATTCTTAAGTAAGTAGA
>NW_027215109.1:5000-6007 GCF_042767895.1 Penaeus vannamei | reverse complement strand
CTTCTCTCCCCTCACCCTTCTCCCTCGCTCTTCTCTCCCCTCACCTTTCCCTCCCCTCTCCTCTCCCCGCTCACCCTTCCCCTTTCCTCTCCTCTCACCTCACCTCACCCTTCCTCCCCTCGCTCTTCTCCCCTCGCCCTTCTCTCCCCTCACCTTCCCCTTCCTCCTCTCCCCTCTCTCACCTCTCCCTTCTTTCCCCTCACCTTCCCCTTCTTCCTCTCCCTTCTTTCCCTTCCTCTCCCTCTCCTCTCCCCTCACCCTTCTCCCCTCGCCCTTCTCTCCCCTCGCTGGCATTGACAACACTGCCAGTATTACCACCACTTTCCCGCCAAATTGAGTCTGTGATGACGCCTTGCCGGGATCGATCAACTTATGACTTTTATGCTTCTTTATTGAATATTCGCGTCTCTGTTTACCTTCACCTTGCTGCTGCCAGGTACGGTGCACGCTTTTTTTATTCTCTCTCTCTCTCTCTCTCTCTCTCTCTCTCTCTCTCTCTCTCTCTCTCTCTCTCTCTCTCTCTCTCTCTCTCTCTCTCTCTCTCTCTCTCTCTCTCTCTCTCTCTCTCTAGTTTATTATTGTCCTTTTATCTCTCTCTTTTTTTTTCGTTTTGAATATCTGTTTTGGGTTGATTATGCTGTCGGTATTATTATTATGATCCTTTTTTTTCTTTTTAAATATCATTTTTTGGTTTGTATCTATGCTTTCGGGACTATATCTTTTTTCTCTTTCTAAATATCTCTTTTGATTTGTATCTATGTCTCGGGACTATCATTATATCCTTTTTTTCTTTTTAAATATCTCTTGTGATTCATATCTATGCTTTTAGGACTAATATTATTCTTTTTTTCTTTTTAAATATCTTTTTTGATTTGTATCTATGCTTTCGGGACTATCATTATATCCTTTTTTTTCAATCTAAATATCTTTTTTGATTTATATCCATGCTCTCGGGACTATATCTTTTTTTTTTCTTTCTAAATATCTTTTGATTTGTATCTGTGCTT
>NW_027215108.1:0-2500 GCF_042767895.1 Penaeus vannamei | reverse complement strand
CACAAACGCACACGCACGTACACGGACACGCACGTATACAAACACGAACGCACACGCACGTACACGGACACGCACGTACACAAACACGAACGCACACGCACGTACACAAACACGAACGCACACGCACGTACACAAACACAAACGCACACGCACGTACACAAACACAAAAACGCCACGCAGTACAAAACAAACGCACCCCACTCAAAACGCAAACGCACACGCACGTACACAAACACAAACGCACACGCACGTACACAAACACAAACGCACACGCACGTACACAAACACAAACGCACACGCACGTACACAAACACAAACGCACACGCACGTACACAAACACAAACGCACACGGACAAACAAAAACCCACAGCCTACAAAACACAAACGCACACGCACGTAAAAACACAAACGCACACGCATACAAAACAAAAACGACCTACAAAAAACAAAAACAAACGACACGCACACACAAACACAAAACGCACAAACCAAACACAAACGCACACGACGACACAAACACAAACCAACGCAACATTAAAAACGCACACGACGTCAAAACACAAACGCACACGCACGAACAAAACAAACGAACGCACGTACACAAACACAAACGCACGTACACAAAACCAAAGCCACGCACACAAAAACACAAAACCAAACCAAAGGGGTGCCCCGAAACGGAGGAAGGCAATGGTGAAAATACGAAAAGGATGACATTTGTTAGGGGCACGCACCCCAACAGGAGAGAGAGAGAGAGGGAGAGGGAGGAGGGAGGGGAGGTGAGGGGGGAGGGGAGGGGAGGGGGAGGGAAGGGGAGGGAGTGGGAGAGGGGGGAAGGAGAGGGAGAGAGAGAGAGAGAGAGAGAAAAGAAGGGGGGAGGGGGAGAGAGAGAGAGAGAGAGAGAAAGAAAGGGAGGAACAGGGAGAAAGGAAGAGAGAGGGAAGGGAAAAGAAAGGAGAACAGATGAGGGAGAGGGGAAAGAAAGAAGGGACGATTGGAAGGGGAAAGAAGGGGGAGGGAGAAGGAGGAGAGGAAGAGGAAAAGAAAAGGAAAGGGAGGAGATCAAAGGGAAGAGGAAAGGGAGAAAAAGAATGAAAACGAATTAAAGGGGGAAGGGAGGAAGGGAAAGGAAAGGCAGGGGAACAGGTAAGAAGGAGAATTGGAGGGGGGGGAAAGGGGAAAGAGAGAGGAAAGGAAAGGGGAAAAAGGGAAGGGGAAAAAAAAAAAGAGGAGAAGGGGAAAAATGAAGGACAGAAAAGGAAAGGAGGAGGAAGGGAAGAAGGGGGGAGAGGGGGGAGGAGGGAGGGGGAGGGGAGGGGAGGGGAGGGGGAGAGGGGAGGGAGAGGGAGAGGGAGAGGGAGAGGGAGGAGAGATGGAGATGGAGATGGAGAGGAAGGAGAGGAGAGGGAGATGGAGAGGAGAGGAGAGGAGAGGGAGAGGGAGAGGAGAGGAGAGGGAGGGAGAGGGAGAGGGAGAGAGAGAGAGAGAGAGAGAGAGAGAGAGAGAGAGAGGGAGAGAGAGAGAGAGAGAGAGAGAGAAAGAAGAAAAGAAAGAAAGAAAGAGAGAAAGAGAAAGAGATAAAGGGGGAGAAGAAAGACAGAAGGGAGAGGGAAGAGGAGATGGAAAGGGGGATAAGCAAAAAAGGGGGGAGGGGGAAGGAGAGGGTCGGGGATGCAAGGCCACAGGGGCGGGGCAAGGGAGGGGGGGAGAGGGGGGGAGGGGGGATGGAAAGGGGGCGGAGGGGGGGGGGGTCAGGCGGAAATGAGGAGGATGTGGAAGGAGGAGGGAGGGAGGAGGGAGGGAGAAGGGAAGGAGGGAGGAGAGGAAGGAAGGAGGGAGAGGGGGAGGGAGGGGAAGGAGAGGGGGAGGAGGGAGGAAGGAAGGAGAGAGGAGGGAAAGGGGGGAGGAAGGGGAAAGAGGGAGAGAGAGGGAGGGAGATGAGAGAGAGGAAAAGAGATGGGAAAGAGGAAAGAGGGGGGATTAGAGTAAAGAAAACAGACAGACTGACAGAAGGAATAAAGGAGAGAAAGACGGAAGGAGGAAAGGAGAGAGAGGGAGAGAGCATATCGCCAAGGGAATACTAAGAGTAATCGTAGCAACAAATTAGTATGGGCTCGTTATCCCCCTCAGTAAGCCTTGTTGAATTCGGGGCATATTCTTCTATTTTGTCTTTGGTATTTTTTGTATTCATGTATTTATTTATTTTGTGTATATGTTTATTCATTTTCTTTCATACTTGATTCCATAAGCTATATTTTTCTCTATTTTATAATTCGTGTTTTTTCGTAATTTTACTTTTTGTGATTTTCCCTATTTTTATCATTCATTTCTTTATACCTGATAGTCCATGTTTTTTCTTACTTTATAAGCCATTTTTTTCTTAATATTATAATCCGTGTTTCTCTTAAAATATGTGTTTAATCACGTTTTCACACGCGATATTTTGAGCTCGTAACCCCACTGATTTATCCACGAAAATATAAACGTTATTTTATGTCGT
>NW_027215106.1:0-6002 GCF_042767895.1 Penaeus vannamei | reverse complement strand
AGGCGGGGGAAAAAAAACAGCTGGTTCCCTTGTGCGATAATGAACCAAATCCTTCGGCATAATAAGGCATCTTCTTCCCATGGCGCCGCTGACAATGCAGAAAAGAAGAAGAAGAAGAAGAAGGAGGAGGAGGAAGAAGAAAGAGGGGGAGGAGGAGGAGGAGGAGGAGGAGGAGGAGGAGGAGGAGAAGGAGAAGGAGGAGGAGGAGGAGGAGGGGAGGAGGAGGAGGAGGAGGAGGGGGGAGGAGGAGGAGGAGGGGAGGACGAGGAGGAGGAGAAGGGCGGGAAAAAAGGAGGAGGAGGAGGAGGAGGAGGAGGAGGAGGAGGGGAGAAGAAGAAGAAGAAAAAAGAAGAAGAAGAAGAAAAAGGGAAGGGAAAAAAGAAAAAGGGAGATGAGAAAAAATGAAAAAAGTCATTTTTTAAAAATCGTACCTCTGGAAGCTCTCTGTTTATACGCTTTTTCGAACTGACCTTCAAAAAAAAAATAAATAAATAAAAAAAGCGCGAACGAAATATAGAAATAAGAAAATGTACTCTTGATTATAAACAATATGTATTTCTTATATAAATTTTTTTCTTCTGTTTCTCCTGAAATATTATCGATTCTTCGACATAAAATAAAACAAATGATCCGCATTTCCAGCCCGTAATTATAATGTACAAACGACAAAGAAAAAAAAAAGACAAAATAATAATAACACGTTAGATTATCATAAGTTCCTCGTGAAACAAAAAAGAAAAAAAATAATAACAACAATAACAGGAATCTCTGTCGTAAGATCACATATATCACGCGGTTCACATCCCTCCAAGGACGCCGTCAAATGGATGTGAACGTCGCGGGGGTAGCCGAGGGTGACCATTCCCCCCCTCCCCCCCTCCCCCCAGAAAGGACGGACACCTATTACTTCTTGACTGATTTACGGGCTTCCAAAAACCGTAATGAAAAAATAAAAAATAAAAAAAGGTTTCAACATTAAAGAAAATTTACAAAAAAAAAGGTTCGACAGGTTCAATGTATGTTACCATGTGGCTTTTTTTTGTTTTTGTTTTGGTTATCTTTCAATAATATTTTCCTTTTGCTCTCTCCCTCTTCTCCCCTCTGTATTTGTCAGTTTTGTCTGTATGTTTGTCAGTCAGTCAGTCAGTCAGTCAGTCAGTCAGTCAGTCAGTCAGTCAATCAGTCAGTCTGTCTATCTATCTACCTACCTACCTACCTATCTATCTATCTATCTATTTATCCATGCATCCATCCATCTATTTGTTTGTCTGTCTCTCCATCTACAAATTTTCTCTCACTCTCCCCCTCCCTCCATCCATTATGTACTGTTTTGCGGCCTTCAAACAAAAAGTAAAAAAAACAACATGTTCAATTTATGTTTTTACGGCTTAATCTTCTCTCATTTCTCTTGGTTTTAGGCTTTTAAAAAATGATAAAAGTGATTCGTCTCTGTTTGAAGCGTTGTGAAATATGATTTATTTTGGCAATCACCTTTTTTTTTAGCGGTATTGCAGCAAGATCAACGGAGCGATCTCCATACTTTCACCCGCTGAAATATGCAGGAATTAGATATTGAACAAGCGCGGAATCTCGTGACATATCGAAACGCCTGCACACGCGCGCACATACACGTGTACACGCAATGGAAAACGCACATACGCGATTTTTTTTCTCTTTTTGTTTCTCTTCCTCTTCCGTCTCTTCTTCTTCTTCTCTCTTTCCCTTCCTTCTGCCTCTTGATTCTTGTTTTCTCCTACTTTTCTATGCCTTCCTTCCACATTCCCTTTTCCCTCTCTCTTTCAACCCGTCCTTCATTCTTTCCTTTCTCACTCTCCTTACCATTCTCTCTCTCTTTCTATCTCTTCTTTCCTTCCTTTCTCTCTCCCTCCCTCCCTCCCTCTCTCTCTCATCCACCCTCAATCTCCCCCCCTCTCTCCCCCCTCCCTCCCTCATCCACCCTCCCCAAAAACCCTCTCCCCCCCCTTTTCCCCCCCCTTTCCCCTCTCTCCCTCCCTCATCCCCCCCAATCTCCCCCCCTCTCTCCCTCTCCCTCCCTCATCCACCCTCAATCTCCCTCCCTCTCTCCCTCTCCCCTCCCCCTTTTCCCCCCCCAATCTCCCTCTCCCCCTTTCCCTCCCTTCCTCTCTCTCCCTCCCTCATCCACCCTCAATCTCCCTCCCTCTCCCCCCCCTCCCCCTCTCCCTCCCTTCCTCTCTCTCCCTCCCTCATCCCCCCTCCCTCCCCCCTTTTTTTCTCTCTTTCTCCCTCATCCACACTCCCTCTCCCTCTCCCTCCCTCTCTCCCTCACCCTGCCACACAACTGCGGGGAAAAAACCCCTTTTTTCCCCCCCGATTCCCCGCCCACGCCTGCAAGTCTAAAAAACATCTCTACGGTCGTTGGCTCCCTCCCCCCCCCCATCCCTCCCCCTCCCCCCCCCACCCCCCAAACCCTCCCTCTTTCCCCCTTTCCCCAAAAACCCCTTATCTTCCCTTTCCCCCCTACCTTCCCCCCTCCCCCCCCCCTATCTCCTCCCTTTCCTCAAACCTCTTTCTCTCTCCCCATCCTTCTCCTCATCCTCCCTCCCGTCCCCTCCTCTCCCCTCCCTCAAACTACCTCCCACTAAATCTACTCTCCATCCCTATCCCCTCCCTCCCTTCTCCCCTCCCCTCCCCCTTCCCCCTTCCCCTCCCTCCTCGAAACGCAACGAGGAACAAGCATCCCCCCTCCACCCCCCCCCCCTCCTCCCGGACTAGGCCGAGCGACGCCGAAGGGGGTGACGAAACGCCCCAACCCCACCCCCACCCCCACCCCCGGCCCGAGAATCCGCCCGTGACCGTGAAACAAAAAGACAAAATGGCGAAGGGAGGGGGGAGGGATGGAGGGGCAGACGGGGGGGGGGGGGTATGGGGTTAGGGTAGAGGGGGGTGATAAGGAGTTAGGGATAGGAGTGAAACATCTGAAAATCGGCTATCCCTCTTCTTCTGCTTCTTCTCCTTCTCCTCCTCTCCATCTCTTTCTCCCACTCTCTCCCTCCCATCTCCCTCTCCCTCTCTCCTCCTTTCTTCTTCCCCTCCCTCCTCTTCTCCCTCCCTCTCCCTCCTCCTCTTCTGCCTCTCTCGCTCTCTCCCTCACCCTCCCTCCCTTCTTCCCCTCCCTCCTCTTCTCCCACCCTCCCTTCTTTACCTCCCTCTCTTCTCCCCCTCTCCCTCCTCCTCTTCTCCCTCTTTCTCTCCGACAGGTTATGAAACAGCCCCAAGGTTGTTTCATCGTCTCCGGAGCCAGGAGGGGAGTGGTCACGCGCTGATTGGGGGAGCTAGCCATGCGACACTTGGGGATTCGAGTCTCCTCCCTCCCCCCACCTCCCCACTCCCCACTCTTCCACCCACTCCCTCCCCATTCCCCATTCTTCCACCCACTCCCTCCCCACTCTCCAGTCTTCCACCCACTCCCCACTCTTCCACCCACTCCTCCACCTCCTCCCTCCCCTCTCCCCACTCTTCCACACACTCCCTCCCCCCTCTCCATCTTCCACCCCCTCCCCACTCTTCCACCCACTCCTCCCTCCTCCCTCCCCTCTCCCCACTCTTCCACACACTCCCTCCCCACTCTCCAGTCTTCCACCCACTCCCCACTCTTCCACCCACCCCCCCCATCTCCTCCCTCCCCTCTCCCCCCTCTTCCACACACCCCCCTTTCCCCCCCCCAAACTCCTCCCCCCCCCATTTCCATCTCCACCTCCTCCCCCCCTTTCCCCCCCACCCCCCCCTTCCCTCCTTCCTCCACCCTCCCCCCCCACCCATCCCCTAATAATAAAGCGTAACCCAGGAGCAAACACCCCCCTTCCCCCTCCACCTCCCCCCCTCTTCTTCCCCTCCCCCTCATCCCTCCGTTCCATCAAGTTTCATAATGTTCAACACAACTCCTCACCGTCCCCGTGTTCAAGCGCCCGTGTTCACCGCACTCGGGCACACGTGTAAACATCCCGGGTTCACTTTGTTCACTTTGTTCATTCTGTTAATTCGGTTCACTCGCTTCAGTCCGTCGAGTTGCCTGTCAGCTTGCCAACGACTTTAACTTTTTTTATAAGAGAGAATAGGGGAGAAGAGGAAGAGTAGGAGGTGGAAGGGGGAGGGAAGGGAGGAGAGAGGAAGGAGTAAAGGGAGAGGGAGGGGGAGGGAGAGAAGGGAGAACATGTGCGTAGGAGTGTGTGTGTGTGTGTGCGTGTGTGCATATGCATGTGCATTCACGATATCTTGAAGCGTGTACGCAAACACATCTGTCAATCACATCCACACAACACGAGGACGTTCCCCTCCCCCCCCCCCCCCCGACCCCAAGGGAGCCAAACTAAGGGGGCGTATTTCTTATCGCACATCTTCGCCACGGTGACGCAGCGACCCCCCTCCCCCTCCCTCTCCCCCCCTTCCCCATCCTTCCCTTCCTCCTCCCCCTCCTTCCCCACCCCCTTCTCTCCCCCTTTTTTTTCCCCCCTCTCCCCCCTTTCCCCCCATCCCTCCTTCCCTCTCCCTTCTTCCCCCTTTTTTCCCCCTTTCCCCCCCCTCCTCCCTCCCCCTTTCCCCCCCTTTTCCCCCCCCGGGCCCCCCAACCATACCCGTGGGAGGGGAAGGAGGAAAAGCGACAACCCCATGAAATGCGTTTCCGTGGGCGTTTCCGGGGCGTGGGCGTGGGCTTTGGTGGGCGTGAGGGATGGGTCCCGTTGAGCATGTCCTTTGACATCATCCTTCGAGGAGGAGTAAAAGGGGGGGGGGGGGGGGACGTGGGGGGGGGGGGCAGGGGGAGGGAGGGGGGGAGGGAAGGGGGGGGGGGGAAAAAAGGGGGGGGAAATGGGGGGGAGAAAAAAAGGGGGACGAATGAAGGAAGGAAGGAAGAAATAAAACAATGAAGGATAGATAAGATAAAGAGAAAAATAGAAAAAGAGAGAAGGAAGACAAGAAAAAGAATAATAAAAAAATGAAGAGATACAGAGAAAAGAAGACACGTGAAAACAAAAGAGAAATAAAGAAAGGCAAGCAAAGAGATATACAAACAGAAAAAAGTTACACACACAACAGAACAAAACGGAGACAGACAGACACACAAAGAAAGGGGTTTCTTTTTCTTATTCTTCAACACAAGACAGAGACGTCGGCGGGGGTGGGGGAGGGGGGGGAGGGGGGGGGGGGGGGGGGGGGGGGGGAAGGGGAGGGGGGGGGGGGAAAGGGGGGGAGAGGGGAAGGGGAAAGGGGGAAGAGGGAGAGAGGGGAAAGGGGAAAGGGGAGGGGGGAAGGGTAGGGGAAAAGGGAAAAGGGGGAGGGAAGAGGGAGGGGGGGAGAGAGGGGGGGGGGGTTTCATCCCCGGGGGGTTTAAAAGGGAAACTCGAGCACCGTCACGTGTTCGCTGCATTTTTTCTCCCCCCGCCTCGTTTGCCGCAAGGACAGGTCGGCGTTTTAGCTGCAGGTCGTTTTAGGAGTTCAGGTGTCAGCTTCGAGTCGTTCTCGCTTCCGGTCGACTTTAAGTCTTAGGGGGTTCTGGGGGTCGGGTCGTTTCATCCCCCCCAAACGCCTTTGCTTCAGGGCGTTTCAATATCAGGTCGTTAAATCTTAAGTTTTAGCTTCAGAAACAAATAAACCAACAGCACGCAACAGCAAAGAATATCCACTGTAACCAAAGGGATTAAAAATTAAATTATAATCATAAAAATTTTAAAAAAATTCCATAAATCAGAGCGTCTTAGCTTCAGGGTTTTCCCCCTTTATGTGTTTCTTTATCATTCATAAAATATTTGTCAACACCATCAACATAGTGAGCACCCCCCCCAAAACCAATCAACACCCGTCAACATCGTTCCCCCTCACCACCTCTCAACACCCACCACTCACCAGCAACCTACTGCGCCTTCCTCCTCCACCTCAAATTACCATTTCTCTTCCGACATCTCAAAAGACAAAAATTTTCTTCCTTTCAATCGGGGTTATAATCTTGGTTTCTGATTCGATTCTAA
>NW_027215104.1:0-2500 GCF_042767895.1 Penaeus vannamei | reverse complement strand
TAAATTGCACTCGGATCCGAATACCAGGATACCAGGCAGTACCTTCGTGGGCGTATGTCGACGCTCAGAATACCAGACTGAGTCCGAAGAGTGCGGAAAAGTAGCGCAAGGACAGAGGATACATTAGGTGCAGACGGCGTCGGGGATTTACATAATTATGATGGATTCGGGGGATAAAAGTGTTACGTTATGTTACAATGGGCTTAGGACGCTGAAAGAAAACGGGGGTGTGGAAGACTCGCATGGAGTATTGAGGGTAGACTATTGTGTTGATCTGCCGTGGAGAAACTTGTTTACTTTTGTGTTGTTATTTCGTATTTTTACTATTTACTGTGGAGCTGTATCGGTGTACAGAAAATATTTTTTATCATGGCTTTATCTAACAGTGAGTAGCTGACCTATTCCAAAATGACAACAGTTTAATAAAATAAAACGAAGTACAAAAAAACAAAAAACAACAACAATAACAACAACAACAACAACAAAACCGGGAGGGAAAAGTATTGTCAGAGGTTATGATTAACTCTTAGCAAGGAACGTAATTGTGTATTTATGTGTGTGTTTGATGAAATAATACTGGAAGTACAGACATGAAAGAATGGGAAAAAATAGTATTATCAGAGATTATGTTTAACTCTTGGCTAGAAACGTAATTGTGTATTTATATGCGTGTGTGTGCAAGTGTATGTGTGTGTGTGAGAGAGAGAGATCAAATGACAAAACAGGTTATGATATGACTGCTCAATCAAGAGATGTTACCTAGACTTGTTGGTCAAGGACTTAGAGAAAACATACTGCCAGGCTTACGATTAACACAAAATGTTAATACATTTATTCATTAAAAAATATTGGAAATACATTTATTCCCTTAGTGTCAAGGAATTATATGTAATATAAGTAATAAGTAACAATAACGAAGCCTACCAAAAGGACCCCAATAACTAGTAACAAGATCGGGTGGCGGGAATGAGCTCGTGAGTCACCCACAAGAAGCCAGGAGGAACCCATCTTCGTTTTATCCCTATTATTACTAAACCGAAATCAACAAACCAATCCAAATGTTTACCACGTTTAAGCGCCCTTAATCGTAAATATGCTCAGAAAGTACATGCATTGTTCGGCAATGTGCATTATCTTTTGGCATTACATGTGTCTTTGGGTTGCATGTCTGCTTGCACGAGCTCTTAACCCTTTAATCGAGCTACTCCCGCTGTTATTTTTGCAACATCTGCGCTTCCCCAAAACCGCTCATCACCTGCGTTATTTTGATGAGGCTCACTTGTCCAAATTCTGTGCTCGTTTGGCATTTTATACGCTGGAGTGAGGGATTAAGTTTGTGTGTGGGTGAGTGAGCATGTAAAAGAGAGAGGGAGGGAGAGAGAGATAGAGAGGGAGAGGGACAGGGACAGGGAGAGGGAGAGAGGGAGAGGGAGAGGGAGAGGGAGAGAGGGAGAGAGGGAGAGAGGGAGAGAGGGAGAGAGGGAGAGAGGGAGAGAGAGAGAGAGAGAGAGAGAGAGAGAGAGAGAGAGAGAGAGAGAGAGAGAGAGAGAGAGAGAGAGAGAGAGAGAGAATTCGAGAGAGAGACAGAGAGAGAGAGAGAGAGTGAGAGTGAGGAGAGAGAGAGAGAGAGAGAGAGAGAGAGAGAGAGAGAGAGAGAGAGAGAGAGAGAGAGAGAGAGAGAGAGAGAGAGAGAGAGAGAGATTCTTGCATCTGGTTATGTGTACATATACAGACTAGTAAATCTTTATAATGAAAACGAATTTTTCAAAGAGTAAAAAACATATAGATCAGTGATTTCTCTCCGATTCTAAACTGATCACCATAATTACCATATCGAAATGCCATACCATTAGGTTTCCCAAGATTCCTTTGAGAAATCTTGAGGTACAAATCGCTAAACAATATTCATTTTCTTCACATCGTTTAAAATATTTATTGAAATTCCAATGTCTTGCTTCATTTCAGTAAAAAAAAAAAAAACATTACGGATATATATTTCATCAGATTATCATAACTAATTAATAACTCCTTCAAAAATTCAGATATTCTCTTGTGAAAACTTCTATGGATATCACACTTCCTGATTTGATGATTGTCTATGTAGCTAGTTATCATTAAAGGGTATTAACAATATCGTGATTAACTTTGATTCAGCAGAACGTTTTAGAACTAACGAGACATGATACTATCTAATTATATATATATGTATATATATATATATATATATATATATATATATATATATATATATATATATATATAGATAGATAGATAGATAGATAGATAGATAGATAGATAGATAGATAGATAGATAAATATATATATATATATATATATATATATATATATATATATATATAGATAGATAGATAGATAGATAGATAGATAGATAGATAGATAAATATATAGATATATAAATATATATACATGCATATATATATATACATATATATATATATATATATGCATATATATATATATATATATATATATATATATA
>NW_027215102.1:0-2500 GCF_042767895.1 Penaeus vannamei | reverse complement strand
TATTCCTTTAATTCTCTCTTCCCCCTCCTTTGTCCGTCCGTCCGTCCCCATCTTCATTCTTTCTTCTGTATATCCTTACCTTTATCTGAATCTGGCTTCTTTCTCTTCCTCCAACTGTCTCCCTTTCTACCATGCTCTCTCACTCTTCGGCTCTCTCACTCTATTTTCTCTCTCTCCCTCTATCTTTTCCTTTATGTATCTCTTCTCCCCTCGCCCCCTTTCTTTCCCTCACACACTCCTCTTGCTGTTCCTCCCCATGCCTTCATTCCCTCTCCGGCATTCAATTCTCTTTTTCCTGCACTCTTTCTTTTGGAATATATGGTAATCCTTTCCATCTGGAAAGAGAGAGCAATTAAGCAAGAACAAATGAATAAGCAAATAATGTAAACAAGGAAAAAAGTTTCCCTCCTTTTTTATTTTTTTTATTAATCTTATTGTCTTTATTCCCGCCACCCCCTGGCACAGCCGAACAGCAACGACAAGAAAATTCCAGCGCAGTTCCTCCAAAGGCAAACTGTTTATTTCATCGCTCGCGATGCAGCATTCTCGCAGCTCTCAGAAATCTAATACTCTTTCAATGTTTTTACGGTGCGTCTGTGAACAGCTTCCAGTTTTAACTCGGCCGTCTGTAAATCATTATCTTTATGTCTACAGCAATATACCTCGCACACACACGTGTGTGTGTGTGTATGTGCACATACATTCATATATGAGTATGTGTATTTACATATATGTGTTTGTATGCATATATATATATATATATATATATATATATATATATATATATATATATATATATATATATATATATGTGTG
The DNA here is from genome assembly GCF_042767895.1 of Penaeus vannamei. NCBI lineage: Eukaryota > Metazoa > Arthropoda > Malacostraca > Decapoda > Penaeidae > Penaeus > Penaeus vannamei. The sequence goes on along the minus strand of NW_027215102.1, from coordinate 1,684 downwards.
TGTGTGTGTGTGTGTGTGTGTGTGTGTGTGTGTGTGTGTGTGTGTGTATGTGTGTGTGTGTGCGTGTGTGTATGTGTGTGTGTGTGTGTGTGTATGTGTATGTGTGTGTGTGTGTGTGCGTGTGTGTATGTGTGAACATGTATGTGTGATTCTGTGTGTGCGTTTATATGTATGTATGTATTAATATATATATATATATATATATATATATATATATATATATATATATATATATATATATATATATATATATTCATATATATATATAAGTGGTCATCCCTCTCTAGAAGGGGAAAAGGGATCGATGGGACTACAGCAGGGTTTCCCAACAAGGGGTGTTCGCACTCCCAGGGGATGTGAGATAGCATTCTAAGGGGTGCGGGAAGTGTCCGTCTTAAAGACAAGCAATTAATCTATGTATTACTCATAATCAAGAAACAGGAAGAAAAGAGCTACTGAATTGAAAATTCATTTATATAAACGTTTTAAAGTTTGTCTTTTTTGGTTTTTACATGTAGCTATTTCAAGTAAATGATTATTTTTGTAGCGTTTACTCAAATAATCTGAGACATGTTTCCTTGTCTATATGTTTGATTTCTGTTAACATATTAGAAAATGAGAAATATTTTCTTTTGTTGATCAAGGTTAGTATAAAGTCACCTCCTTTATCCTTAAATAAACTATAAATTCAAAGGGGGTGCGAGGACACAGTATGTTTTTCTTAGGATATTACACTGCTCAGTATACTAGGTAAGGTTCTCCCTCACATCCATCTGAGACATATCAGAGACATCTGCTGAAGCACCTAAGGATAGAGCAATCTGGATTCACTTCTGGTAAGACCACAATAGATCATATCCTGACGCTATGAAACAGTGGAGAGTACCGTCATGATTTCGGCCGTGGGCTGCTTACAGCACACATCGAGCTCAAGTTGGACGATATGGTGCATCGGAAACACTCAAGGAGATCCATAGGCTGAGAGGAATACTAACAAGGATTTTGGGATTAATAGCAAGCCTGTATACTAGTACTTCAAGTGTTGTAAAGTATGGTGGAGGCCTGTCGAACTTCTCTGTTAGTTCAGAAGTAAGGAAAGGCTGTCCTCTTGCACCAACACTTTTTAACACTTGCATGGGTTGAATACTGGGCAGAGCAACTGTCCAAAGTCATTGTGGAGCAAGGTTACTGACCTTGACTTTGCTGACAATGTTGCTATTCTATGTCTGGAAACCCCAGTATTCGTTCTAGAAGCATCCAGAAATGAAGCAAAGCCCCTGGGTCTAAAGGTGTCCAGGACCAAGATCTAGGACTCTGGGGACCTGTTAAGAGAATTTGCACGGTCGGTATACGCTTGCAGCAAGGGCACTGAAGTCATTAAGAGCTTTACCTAACTTGGCAATGGATGATTCTGGGCAGTCAGACCACGAAGTCATTAGATGGACTGGCTTCGCAGCAGAGCAGCAGAAGAATCAAGCTGTCTTCAAGTCCCAGATACTGCGGTTTACTCTATAGTACTGAAACCTGGATGCTATCCTGGTCCTCGGTATCAACTCTTGATGCAATCTGAAACAGTACCTTGTGCCGGATCATGGCTCCTTACCCGCAGGATGATCCTGACCACCAGGTTATCTCTGGTTACAAACAACCCCATGTAGAGTAGGCCAGTGGGACGACTCATGGG
>NW_027215101.1:2500-5994 GCF_042767895.1 Penaeus vannamei | reverse complement strand
CAGCCACCTCCTATCAATAAACAGCTGAACCAGAATTGTGTCTCCATAACCCACCAAATCAGGGCAACACAAAACCCCTGACAGAGAGAGGGAGAGAGAGAGCGCTTACAAATACATTATAATTTCCTTCATGTAATATAACAGATAACCAGTTTTCATTCTATTTATCAAAGATAACAAATATTCAAAAATATTTTGAGGCTGTTTAATGCTTTAACCATGGACCATACTGAACCACATGCTAGTGAAATATTGTGAATTCTCTACACTTATGGCTGGCATGCACTATCTTTAAAGATATGTGGCTAAAAAGCCAACTTCTGAGGGGCTGTATATCCTCAATGAAAGCAGTCAGGGTTAAGTGAACAACTGTTTAGTGTACCCAACTTGAACAGGCTTGACCACTCATTGCATGGATGCTCTTCACTCTGCATTTGAGCCTGGTTCACCATGGCATGAGTAGACATTATCTAGCATTAGGGGGTTAAAACACAGGTAGTGGACATACAAAATACACTCTTGTATTCTAAAGATTTATAATAAGCTATGAACCAAGTGCATTAAGTATAATACTGCGGTGCTTCTACATATTCTACATGTGATATTAATATTCTGTGTTTCATGTAAGATGTGAGTAATTCTTGTTTTTCTATATTATGTGCTTAGAACACTCAAGTTAGCATTATTATTATTTCCTCACACATTAGTAACTTCACAGTTGTAAATGAACCTGAAAGGTTAATTTGTACTAAATTGAGGATCAATCAATTGAATTCTTGGTGTTATACTTCAATTTCATGCTCACTTATTTTCATAACTGTTCCTGCAAATGCGCCTGAACTCCAAGTATGATGAAAACATTAAAGAATTTATTCATACTTACCAATCCTTATATTCTTATAATCAGGTATATAGTTGAACTAAGGTTCTTCAAAAACTCCTGGGAGTTCATATATCTAACAATGTCGTCTCATTGTGAGTGTTCCATTATACCTTATCTAAAAAGCTGCTGGCAGTTATCATTTCCACAGGTAATCTTTACTACCTCAGAAAATCATCAAATTATCATTCCATGTACACCTTATAGAGGGGAATAATCCTTGACATTAGATATTTAATATGCTTACCAACACATGTGTTATTACTATTATGCAGCATGCAACAAGCCATGAAGACAAATATTTTCTAATCATTTTCACATTTATCAACTGAAAGCCAATACAATGATTTGGAGCCACAGCAAATAATTAATATTATGATAAAAAAACACTCAAAGGCAATATACCTAAAACCTCAATGTCCCTACATATATAAACACTCTTTACAAATGTTTACCAGTAAAATGAGAGGAAAGTAAAGGAAAGGATGGGTGTGGTTTGATATGCAAGGTCAAAATGAAAGGGAAATTTAAGCCTAGCTAAAGCTGTCTGAAACTCATGCGGCTTATAAGTATGTAAATAGAGTCATACGTCTTTATTCATAAACATAATTTATGAAGTGCCAGGCACCCAACATTCATTCACTTATAATGGAGTTAGAAGATAGGGCAAATCAATTAAACAATGCACATATTACATGATATATTTTCAGGACAACCTGTACAAGCAAAGTTGATTTTCAAATAAATAAGTTATCCTAAAAAATTAAAATATTAGACTGACTTTTATGCACAGCATCACTTCAATAGTATATATGCAGCTTCATTCACTTAAATGATGTATTGTTGAATCACTGAGAGTTTTGACAATATCACAATAAATATGTCTTAAGCTCTCTTTTGATGGATACCTCTTAGAGTTATGTCTCCTGAGAGACTGGCAGTTTCGAGCTATTGTAAAATATGAATAGTGTACCCTGTATAAACAGAACTTCTCTCTTGAGAATAGACATTGCAATGGGAAAAATAAATAATGTGGATTAGGATTATTCCTACCATACACAAGATTTCACTAATTAATCTGCATTCTCTTAATGCATTTAGCATTTTAAAAATTATGTCTGATGACACAAAAATTATATCCAACCGTTGTATTGTATGCCAAAGGAACATATGATGGATGAGTAAATATGATCATGACAGAGAGGTAAACCCACCTACCTGTGTTTCTGTACTTTCATCAAAGTCTCTTGCAAACACTTTGGCAAATTATATTGCAAAAATGCATGGTGACAACTATTTGTTGCTTAACCAAACCATTCTTCTCAATTGCAAATATAGTAACTGTGAAGTAAAATATACTCTGAGACTTCATTGCAAATATGAAATGAGTCTAATGGAAAGCAGAATTAAGTGGAGCAGCCAGACGGTTGGCAAAGACTTATTCAAAGTACAATTCTGTGTGGAATAAATGTTATATTATAAGATATAATAAACAATATACTAGTAATGCTGTCATATAAAGGGGAACCATTAGTTCCTAACACAGCCGAAAGTGGCAGTGAACAGTTTTTACCCAACTCTTTTGAACACTGTGATCACATTAATCTAAATATCTATATCATTCATTACATGAGATCTACAATGCAGAGTCAATTGTTAGCCCATTATGGAATGAAGGATAGAACTCATTGCAGTATCATCAATTTCTAACCTATCACTTGCAAAAAGTCAAGTTTATTCTCACAAACATAAAGGGAGAATCTTTACATCAAAACATCCAGTTGTATTCATATTTCTCAGGATTAACCTTGTTTAAAATGTTTGACAAGTCATATATTCCATTGCTCTACTCACAAAACATAATTACTTATGTACATGGCAAGGTTATCTGGACTGGATGAAAACGGCTTCTTGCGGGAAGAGTCCAGCTGCTTTTAGGGTAATGTTGAAATCCATGTATGAGATTTCTCGCCGGGGGAAGTTGGTCACCAGCTCATACTGCTCATTGCTGTAACCTTTGCTGCCAACATACTTTATAAGTGCCTGCAGGAAAATTTCACTTTATATAATGCAGCTCTATATTATCTGTACAAAAGTAATTCTACTGCCTATTCACTTTACTAAAAAGGTAATATAAAGAGAGGGGAAAACTTATTTTCTACATTCCTTTTACAAACTATCTGATCATTTACATTTATTTTTTTCTTTATCAACTATCTTAACCATCTTCTCCAATGTTCTTACTTTAAAAGAACTAAGGCATCCTTTTCTCTTTCAGTTCCCATATTTTTCTCTCCCCTGCTTGATTTCCTTACCTTAACTTTGTATTTTCTCAACCTCTGCTTCTAGTTCACAAGCTTCCTTCTTACTTCTTCTTTAATTAATGCAATTTTTCTATTGGGATTGTTTCTTTCCACATGAGTCACAAATAAGAAGAGAGAGAAATAATCACTTAAAAAATTATGTTAGTAACTTACCATTAACTTTGAGGAAGAGGGCATGCTGATGATGTCTCTGGAGCCATCTGGCAGCCTCAGCATCAGCTTGGAAATAGGGTCTGTTTCCGGACCAAGGTACATTTTCCAGTCATCCTCACTACCAGAAGAATTCTCAG
>NW_027215099.1:2500-5990 GCF_042767895.1 Penaeus vannamei | reverse complement strand
ATCATCTTCAACATGAAATAATCTGTATCTCGCTTATACATCCGAAGTTTAAAAATCCGACATTTAGTGCAACATTCGTATTGAATTGGTCTTTACAACGGTAACTGCCAATTTCAAATCAATTCAAATTGCCCCGCTGTGATGTACCGACCGTTGAGCGAAATGTAACGAAATATTCTCAATCCTTCCTTATAAGGCTATTTAAACATTAGTGCTTCGTATGTGATATACGTATATATTACCAATGTAACCAAAACATATTACTAGAGTCTGATCAAAGCATATCTGTGTGTAAAAGGACACAAACATACATTTTTTTAGATACATATTTCACAAAAATATTTATTATAAATCACGGTGATATAATTTTTTTCGATATGCGTGTGTTGTTCCTTGAACATTCACGAACTCATCTATAAATGTCATGCATTAAATTGCCTTATAAAACGATTGCCGCAAGCAAAGTCCACATAGGTACCTAGCGCCTCAATAGCGACGTACCTCTCCGGGTGCTGAGGGACTCGCACGCCGGCTGCAAGACAACGAGCCATAGCAAGGGTTAATACCGTTTGGTAGTTTCCCTCATCCATGTACCTATACTATACGCTAACTAACTCAATTTAACCCTCCTCCTCCCTCTTCTCCGGGACGGTCCCCTAAAACGCTTTAAGTTAGTTATAAAAGCGTCAATACTAGCACTTTTTCCGTCAATATTTTTTAACAGTTTAATCTTACATGAATACAGACATTCTCGAATATTGCTCTTGATTTGACTGTGCCTGGCTGAAAGAGTTGACGGAAAGGTTTTCAGACGGAAACGAGCATTATCGTCTGATTGGAAAATCGACAATTCGCTCAAAAATGGACAAAATTTCAGAAAATTGTAAAAAAAAAAAAAAACTGACGGAAAAGGTCCTAGTGTGACAGCACCTTAAGACATCTGGTTAAAAAGATCATAAAAATCTGTTCATAACTTTTTGAGTTATCCTCTTAACCAACAAACTAACCAACCAACGCGACCAATAACATAACCCTCTTGGCGGAGGAAAAAAAGTGATCATAATGATATCAATTATTCTAATAATCATGATGATGATAATGATAATGATAACAATACTAATAAAGATGATAACAAAAAAGCCACAACAACCATAATAATTATAATGGATAAAATAATAATAGCAATAATAATAATTTTGATAAAAGTAATTATAAAAAAGATAATGTAATAAAAACAATAATAATGATAATGTAGCGAAAACAATAATAAAGATAATGATAATAATCATCATTACTATTATTATAATTATTATCATGATGATTATGATAATGAAAATGATGACAATAATAATAATAAAAATTATAACACTAATAGCCTGTCCACCAATCCCATATCCACTAACCCACCCACCAACCCACCAACCCACCAACCCACCAACCCACCCACAAGCCGACCCAGCATCTCACCCCTAATGATCAACTCACCAGCCCACCCACCCCACTTTCCAACCCCCTACCCACCCCTAACCCCTCCTCCCATTAGCCCACCTATGCCCACTCGTCTACAAGGCACGACTCACCGACCCAACAACAACCACGCCAGCCCCAGACCATCTACCCACAAATAACGCCTTCCGATCTGTTCATTAACTTTTCTTACCAACCCACCCACCCGCCCACCAACCTACCCCCAACCCACCAACCCACCGACCCACCAACCCCTACCCACCAACCCACCCACTGACCCCAAATCCACCCCTAAACCCACCACCCCTCACCCAAAAACCCAAACCCCCCAACCCCCCCAACCCACCTACCCACCAACCCACCTACCCATCAACCCATCTACCCATCAACCCCCCTTTAAACCCTCAACCCATCTATCCACCAACCCCCCAAACCCCCTAACCCACCAACCCACCTACCCACCAACCCACCTACCCACCTACCCACCTACCCATCAACCCACCAACCCATCTACCCACCAACCCATCTACCCACCAACCCATCTCCCCACCAACCCCTTTTCCCACGAACCCACCTACCCCCCAACCTCCAAAACCCCCCGACCCACCAACCCCAAAACCCCCCAACCCAAACCCACTGAAATTTAAAAATACCCACCCCAACCCACCTACCCATCAACCCCAAATAACCATCAGCCCACTTTCCCACCTATCCATCAACCCACCTACCCATCAACCCAAACCACCCCTCAACCCAACCCAACCCATCAACCACCTACCCTCAACCCACCAAAACCATCAAAACCCCCCCCAAACCCCTCAACCCAAAACCCCCCAACCCACCCCCAAAATCCCCTCCCCCCCCCCCCCCCCCCCCCTTTTCAAACCCCCTTCAACCCACCCCCCAAAAAAACCCCCAAAAAAAAAACCCCCCCCCTTTTTTCCCCCCAACCCCCCCCCCTTTTTTCCCCCCCCCCCCAAACCCCCAAAAACCCCCCAAAATTTTTAAAAAATTTTTTAAACCCCCCAAAAAATTTATTTTCCCAAAACTTTTTCCCCCCCCTTTTTTTCCCCCCTTTTTTAAAAAAATTTTCCCCCCCTTTTTCCCCCTTTTCCCCCCCCCCTTTTTAATTAAAATTTCCCCCCCTTTTCCCCCCCAACCCCCCCCCCAAAATTTTTAAACAAAACCCCCTTTAAAAAAAACCCCCCCCCCCCCTTTTTTTTTAAAAAACCCTTTTTAAAACCCCCCCCCAAATTTCCCAAAACCCCCCCCAAATAAAAAAACCCCCCCCCTTTCCCCCAACCCCCCCCCCCCCCCCCCCACCCCCCCAACCCAAAACCCACCCCCCCTAATTTCCCCCCCAAACCAAACCCAACCCCCCCCTTTAATTTCACCCCCCCTACCCCCCCCCCCCCCCCCAACCCACCCCCCCCCCCCCCCCTTTTTTCCCCCCCCAAACCCCCCCCCCCCCACCCCCCCCCCCAAAAAAACCCCCCCCCCCCCCCCCAAAACCAAAAGGGAAAGAGAAAAAACCCCCCCTCCCCCTTTTTTTTTTTTTTCCCCCCCCCTTTTTTAGGGGGGTTTTGTGGGCCTTTGGCGCCTTCTCTGTTCTCTCGTTCTCGGGGGAATTGGGGGAGTAACCTTTTTTTTTGTTTTCGTTCGTTTTTTAAAAAGCTTTTCTATCGTTTTCCTTTGATGTCCCTGTTTGGCCTTTTTGCCCTCTGGGCAAAATGGTTTTTGTCTCCCGTTTCTCTCTCTCTGCCTCTGTGATTGTTTCTCTCTCTCTCTTCTCTCTCCCTCCTTCTCTCCTCTCTCCTCTCCTTCTCTCCCTCCTCTCTTCCTCCCTCTCCTTTTCCCCTTCCCCTCCTTCTCTCCCCCCTTCTCCTTCCCCCTCCTTCTCCTCCTTTTCTCCTTTTCTCCTTTTCTCCTCTCTTTTCCCCCCTCCCCTCTCTCCCTCTCCCTCTCCCCCCTCTTCCCCCTTTTCCTTCCTTCCCCTTTTCCCCCTTTTCCTTTTTCCTTTTCT
>NW_027215096.1:0-5984 GCF_042767895.1 Penaeus vannamei | reverse complement strand
TTTTTTTTTTATCTACCCTTTTTTTTCTTCTGTCTTCTTTTCCCTTTTTTTTTTTTCCTTTTTTACCTTCCCTCCCTACCCCCCCCTCTTCCCTTCTTTTCCCCGGGGGTTTTATCTCCCCCCCCCCTTTCCCCCCCCTCCCCCATCTCGCTCCCCTACCTTCCTCCCTCATTCTCCCCCCCCTTTTCCCCCCCCCTTTTTCCCCCTCCCCCCCCTAGCTCCCCTACCTTCCCTATCCCTACCCTCTCCCTCCCCCCCACCTCCTTCCCCTACCTTCCCTCCCCCTCCCCCATTTCCTCCCCTAGCTCCCTTACCTTCCCTCTCCCTCCCTTATCCTCCCTCTCCCCCCAACCCCTCCTCCTACCAAGATCTCTTCCAAGAACTGAAAAAAAATGAAAGAAAAAAGAAAAAAAAAAAGAAAAAAATATATTTATACGTCTGAGGGGAAAATAATGTGATTTCTTTCCTTGTTAGCAGAAGGAGGTAGAGGGGTTGCGGAGAGACGAGGAGGGAAGAAGGAGGAGGAGGAGGAGGAAGAGGAGAAGGATGATGAGGAGGAGGAGGACGTGGATGGGGGGGAGGATGAGGAGGAGCAGCAAATCCAACAATTTGCTGCTCTCTCTCTCTTTCTCTCTCTTTCTCTGTCTCTCTCTCTCTCTCTCTCTCTCTCTCTCTCTCTCTCTCTCTCTCTCTCTCTCTCTCTCTCTCTCTTTCTCTCTCTCTCTCTCTCTCTCTCTCTCTCTCTCTCCTTCTCCCTATCCCTCCTTCCTTCCTTCCCTATCTATCTATCTATATCTCACTTCCTCTTTCTTCTTTTCTCTCTTCTCTCTCTCCCTCTCTCTCTCTCTCTCTCTCTCTCTCTCTCTCTCTCTCTCTCTCTCTCTCTCTCTCTCTCTCTCTCTCTCTCTCTCTCTCTCTCTCTCTCTCTCTCTCTCTCTCTCTCTCTCTCTCTCTCTCTCTCTCTCTCTCTCCTCCCCTCTCCTTTCTCCTATCCCTCCTTCCTTCCTTCCCTCTATCTGTCTCTCCCTCCCTTCCCCCCACCCTTCACCCCCCCCTCCCTTCTTCCCTTCCCCCTTTACCCTCCCTCCTCCTCCCCCTTTCCCTCCCACCTTCTTCCCCCTTTCCTCCTTCCCCCCCCCCCTTCCTTCCCCCCTAGTTTTCCCTGCCCCCTTACCCCCCCCCCCCTTCCCTCCCTCCTTCCCTCCCCCTTACCTTCCCTCCTAGTTCCCTCCTCCCTTACCCTCCCTCCTTCCCCTCCCTTTTTCCCTCCCCCCTTCCCTCCCTCTACCCTTCCCTCCCCTACCCTTCCCTCTCTCCCCTTTTCCTCCAATTTCCTTTCCCCCTTACCCCTCCCCACCCCTCCTTTTCCCTCCCCCTTTACCCTCCCTCCTTCTTTCCCCCCCCTTCTTCCTCCCTTCCTTTTCTCTCCCTCCTTCTATCCCTCCCTTTCCCGTTCCCTCCCTCCTTCTTCCTCCTTCCCTCCCCCCTTCCCTCCCTCCCCTTTTTCTCCCCCTTTTCACCTCCCCCTTCCCCCCCTCCTTCTTCCTCCCCTCCTTTTTCCCCCCCTTCCTTTTTCCCTCCCTCCTTCCCCTCCCCCTTACCCTCCCTCCTTCCCCCCCCTCCTTCTTCCTCCTCTCTCCTTCCCCCTTCCCCCTCCCCCCTTTTCTTCCCCTCCCTCCTTCTCCCTTCCTCCTTCTCCCTCCCTCCTTCTCCCTCCTTTTCTCTCTCTCAAGCCTAAATACCTATCTATAACATTTCTCTAATGATCAACTCATTCTTTCTAGCGTTTCCCAATCCGAGACGCCACGCTAACATCGCCCTTAAAACCCACCCCTCCATAGGGACGATTCTCCCTCGCTCCCTCCCGCCCCGTCGGTTCTTTTCATAAAAATCCCAGGGAAGTATTAGCAGATTATAAGCAAGAGAAGATGACGATTAGGTCGGCAATATATTGTTCTGAAGTGGGTGACTTTTCCCTAATGAAAAGGGCCGGGGGTTTTATGGCATAATAGATAGCAAATTAGGCCGGATTAACTATCTATGTAATCCCGACGAGGAGGGTACAAAGTCGATGGTGACAAGCGGCGGGAGGGCAAATTACTTGGGAGGGAGGGAAGGGGAGGGAAGGGATGGGGAGGGAAGGGATGGGGAGGGGAGGGAGGGAGGGAAAAGGAGGGAGGAGGAAGGGAGGGAGGAAAGGGAGGGAGTGGAAAGGGGGAAGGGGGGAAGGGATGGGGAGGGACTGTAAGGAAAGGAAAGGGGGGAGGGAAGGGGATGGGAGGAAAGGGAAGGAGGGGAAGGGAGGAAGGGAGAGGAGTAGGGGAAGGAAGGGGGAGGGAAGGGATGGGGAGGGGGAGGGGAAGGAAAGGAAGGGAGGGAAGGGGGAAAGGGGGGAAAGGGAAAAGGGTGGGGAAGGGAGGAGGAAGGAAAAGAGAGGGAGGGGAAAGTGAGGGAAAAGGGAAGGGGAAAGGGTGAGGAAAGGGGAGGGAGGGAGGGAGGAAAGGGGAAGGAAAGGGAGGGAGGGGACGGGGAAAAGGGAGGAAAAATGAGGGGGAAGGGAAATAAGGGGGGAGGAAGGGAGAAGGAATTACAGAGAGGAAGAGGGGTTAGGAGAGAGGGGACAGAGAGAGGAAGAGAGGAAGTGGGGGGAGAGTGAGAGGGAGACAAGGAGGGAGGAGGAGGGAGGGGAATGAATGAGGGAAAAAGAGTGAAAGGGAGAGGGAAGGAAAGGAAGGAGGAGTAAAAAAGAGAGAAGAAAAGGGAAGGAAAAGGGGAGATAGGAAAAAGGGAAAAAATGAGGAAGGAGGGTAGAGAGGAAGGAAGAAAGGAAAGGCAAGAAGGTAAAGGAAAAGATGGAGGAGAGAGAAAAAAAGAGACAGGTAACGAAAGGATAATAAATGGGGGGAAGCGTAGTAAAAAGGGGAGGGAGAAAAAACAGGAAGGAAATAAAAGAGAAAAAAAACAGAGGGAAGGAAGAAAAATATTGGGAAAGAAAGAGAGAGAAAGGAAGGGAGAGAAAAGAACAGAAAGACAGGAAAGGGTGATAAAAGAGGAGAAACGCAGGAAAGGATTAAGGGCTGATTCAAAAGAAATAAAAGACGAGAGTGAACGAGAAGAAAGAGAAAGGTAAGAGGGGAAGATAGGAGAGATGAAAAGAAATGAGAGAGAGAGAAGAGGAGAGAAGGAGGAAGGATAAACTAGAAGAAAAGGGAGAGGATAATCAAAGCAAAATAAAAAATAAATGTCAGATAAGCAGAAAACACACACATAAATATATACGCACAGACACACACACACACACACACGCACACACACACACACACACACACACACACACACACACACACGCACACACATAACACACACACACACACACACACACATACACACACACACACACAACAACAAAAAAAAAAAAAAAAAAAAAAAAAAAAATATATAATATATATATATATATATATATATATATATATATATATATATATATATATATATATATATATATCCATCCTTTCCCCTTATCTCCCCCCCCCCTTTGACTCTCAGTTTGCCAGTTGAGTCGAGATCGTATCCTCCCCTCTGCCCTCCCCTCATTCCTACATCCTTCCCCCTCTTCCTCCTCTTTTCTCCCCTCCTCTTCCCCTCTACCTCTCCTCATTCCCTCCTCCTCTCTTGTTATCCTGTTTCCCTTCCTTCCCCTTTACTCTTCTCTCCATTTCTCTTTCCCCCCTGTTCCTTCCTCTCTTTCTCCCTCCTTCTATCTTGTTTTCCCCCTCTCAATCTCTTTCTTTCCTTCATCCACTCCATTCTTCCTCCCCCTCCCCTCCCCCCTTCCTCCTCTTCCCCCTTCCACCCCCATTCCCATTTTCCTCCCCCCCCCTCCCCTTTCCCCTCCTTCCCCCCTCTCCCCCATATCCAGCTCTTCCTCCTTCCGTCTTCTTCATCTCCCCCAATTCCCCTTCCTTTCCCCCCCCTCCCTTTTCCCCTCCTTCCCCCTATCCCCCATTTCCAATCTCATCCCCTTCCCTCCTTCCCCCTCTCCCTTCCTTCCCTTCTCCCCCCATTCCTCCCCCTCCCCTCCTTCCCCTCTCTCCCCCCCCCCATTCTCTTCTCCTCTCCCCATCCCCCCCCCCTTCCCCCCCTTTCCCCCCCTCTACCCCGCCCCCAATCCCATTCTCTCCCCCACCCCTCCCTTCCCATTCCCCCTCCCCTTCTCCCCTCCTTCCCCCTCTCCCCCCACTTCCATTCTCCTTCCCCCCTCCATCCCCCTCCCCCTCCCCTCCTTCCCCCTCTCCCCCCACTTCCCTTCTCCTTCCCCCTCCGTCTCTCTAACTCGGTCATGGAGGATTTGGCTAACCACAACACGTGCTGACTGTCTCACGCCCGCATCTACCTGAAGAGGGCGGGGTGGGGTGGGGAAGGGGGAGTAGGGGTTGGGGGAGAAAGGTAAGTGGGGCTTGGGGGGGAGGTACTTGTTGGGGATGGGGGGAGTAGGGGTTGGAGAGGGGGTAGGGGTTGGGGGAGAAAGGTAAGTGGGATTTGGGAGTGGGGTTGGAGAGGGATGTAGGGTTGAGGGAGAAGGGTAAGTGGGGTTGGGGTGGGGGGTAAGTAGGGTTGGGGGAGAAGGGTAACTGGGGTTGGGGAGGGGGAAATTGGAAGGGGGTAGGAAGGGGAGGGGAAGGGGGAAGGGGGGAAAAAAAAAAGAGGAAGGGGGGATGGGAGCTAGGGGGAGAGGATAAGGGAGGAAGTGGGGATAGGATTGGGAAGGGAAAAGGGGAAAGGGCAAAGTGGATGAAAAAAGGTGGATGAAATGGCGAGATAAGAAGTGGTAGACGGGGGAATAGGAGGCTGGATAAGTGGAGAAGGAATACGTAAGGAAGTGGATGAAGTGGAGAGGACAAAGGTGTGGGGCCTTAGTAAGGTGGATTGGTGGATTGTGGGTGGGGGGGTGTGGAGGAGTGGGGTGGAATGGATAGGTGAGTAGGTGAGTAGTGTGCATAAGGAAGGAGGGTGGATGTGGATGTGGATAGGTGAGTAAGTGAGGAGGGTGGATGTGGATGTGGGTGTGGATAGGTGACTAGTGTGCGTAAGGAAGTAGTGTGGATGTGGATGTGGATAGGTGAGTAAGTGGATGGTGTGCGTAAGGAAGGAAAGTGGATGTGGGAGTGGATTGAAGTGGATAGAGAGGGAGGGATGAGGGATAGGAGTGTGTTCTAATCCCCATTTCTCTGCATAGGCCTACGTCTCTCTACATAGGCCTACCTAAAATTACGCATATTTAATTAGGTTTCTTCGTTCTGATCGTGTTTTTTCTTCTTCTTTTTTTCAAATTCTTGTTATTCTTATTATCGGTTTTGCGTCTATTTCTCATCTGTCTACTCTTCTTATTTGTATTTTTATTCCCTTTGTTTCTTCCCCTTTTTTCGAATTTTCTCATTTTCCTCCTGTCCTCTCTTCTATTCTTTTCTTATCTCTTTCCCTATTCCTTCTCCTCTCTACTCTTTCTCCCATCTACGTTCTGGAATCTTCCCCTCTCCTCTCTTCTCTTTTCGTTTCTTTCTTCTCTTCCTTTCTTCCCTTTTTTCTTCTTCTCTCTCTTCCCTCTCCCGCGGTCTCTCTTGAGGAAAAGTAGGAGAAGAGGAAAGACAGAGGAATAGAGAAAGAGACAGACAGAGACAGAGACACACAGACAGACAGACACCTAGGTAGAGAGACAAATAATAATAATAATAATGATAATAATAATAATGATAATAATGATAATAATAATAATAATAATAATAATAGCAATAATAATAATAATAATAATAAAAATAATAATAATAATAATAATGATAATAATAATAACAAAAAATTAAGAATATAATAATATAATGATAATAATACAATAATAATAATAATATGATAATGATATAATATAATAATAATAATAAAAAAATAATAAGAAAAAATAATAATAATAAAAAAAGAGAAAAAAAATTAAG
>NW_027215092.1:0-5973 GCF_042767895.1 Penaeus vannamei | reverse complement strand
ACACTCTCTAATCTGTGACATATAACACCCTCCCCTCTTTCTGGATTCTTCTCCTACTTTTACAACAGCCATCTCTGTTTTCCTTGAACATTGTTCTTATTCCTTCCCCAGTGACAAATACACTGTAATTCACTCAGTTGCCCTACCCCCTTAACCCTCCCCTTTCTACTAATCTCTGCTATAGTTCCCTTACTCCCCTCTTTTCCCTTTTCACAACCATACTAACCCATAACGCTCACAAGTCTTTGACATTTAACACATTTTATCCTACTCTTTAACTCATCTTTACTCTTTCTGACACCATACTTTACCATAGTGCTTTATTACCTTTGATGTCTAGCACATTTATTTGTTTCAAACATTAAAAATTAAAAATTTATATATACGTTTATTCAGTGTGCTCTCTACAATTCAAAATTTTGTAACTTGGAAAGGCAGTGATATTGCACACAAATTGACAGATTTAATTTTGTAAATGTAATACTCATTCTATTTTGGCAGTTTTTATATATGAAAAGAATACATTTAACTTCCATTCTTTCATTTCTTTCATGAGAAAACTAAAATATATAACAAACTTCTCTATCCTTTTGTTTGAATGTTACAATAGTTCATACATAATTTATCTAATTTTCTCTGATATTAGAAAAGTTTAGGTCATTAGTTCACTTTCTAGGGAAGTCATCCCCTAGAATCAAGCACTATTGATATATACATTTTTTTTTTATCAAGGAAATTTGTAATATGCAATTGTACTTCTGGCTATTGTACTTCTGGCTATTGTACATCACATGCAGGACAGTCAGAGTAAGGAATTCAAGAAAGATTTTCTTTTTTCTTTTTTCCTTTTGCTCTGTGGTAGCATGCTAACCTTCCTTTCTGATGGACAAGCATTCACTAGGATAGACTGGCCACAAACCAAAGCCACAATTTCCTTAAGGGTTGGGAAGTCTTAGGTCTAGAATCAGATCACAGAAGAAAATAGAAAAATAAAGATATTAATGCATATAACTATATGTCACAGCACTGAATATTTGTTTCTTAAGATTAAGTTCACTGAGTTCACAAGGCTATCATGACACAGTACAAAATTTTTACTCTCAGATCCAGAATAGAAGACCATGACAATGACACTAGGAGTGGATGCATCTCAAACTGCAAAACCAAAGGTAAATAAGATACTCTGTCTCTTGGGGTCTGTGTGTTATCTTTGCAAGTTTGAGTGAATATCTTTTTGTAAGTCAGTTTAGACGTTTTGACATGTATGTGCATGTAATGTAATGGAGTTTTATTTTTTCTAACAGGGTAAACTAACTCGTCCGAAGCCGTGTTATCTTTGGACTACGGCAGATGTTCAAAAGTGGTTCAAGCGGCACTGTAGTGAATATTTTCAGCTATATTCCCATCTTCTCATTCAGGTTCGTAAAACTGAGATGCAGGTAGACAAATGTACAAATACAGACCTATATGTAAGAATTTTTGAATAATTATTTATATTGTTATGATTGTTATTATTATTATTGTTATTATTATTAATTTTCTAAGTAAAAGTAGTTAGTGAAGGCATATATATATATTACATATTTTTAGATGGAAGACCGCTGAATGATTGGTACTTGCATGAAAAAAGGGGGGTTGCTAAAATATTTAACCAGTATTAGAAAGGAGCCATAGCAAATTATTTTGATTGATATATTATATCACTTTCAGCATGACATCACTGGCAAGGCCCTTGTGAGGATGACGGAAGGAACCCTCATCAGGCTAGGCATAGCACATCCAGAGCATCTCGAGGCCATATGGCGTGAGATTCTGAAGCTGAGGCTAAAGGCGGACATTCAGGAGATGAAAGAAATTGAAATGAGTTCCATCATCTCCTAAAGCAAAAAGAAGGGGAGGTATGAGAGTGATAAAATCAAATTCCATTATCTGCTTCTCTTTTGTGTGATAAAAAAACAGTGTAGTAGCTTTAATCTAAACATATAAATAGGGTTTTTATGTTTATTGATGTAAGACATGGATGGCAGAAATTTTTCATTTGCTTGATTTTCAAGAAAATCTTGGCATTTGATATAATATTCATAAGACTTGTACCTTTAATAATATATTGCCCAGGAAAAATGAGTCAGGTAGACTGTTTATTCCATCAAATATTCAGAAGTGTGTTTACTCATACTGTTTAATGTTAGTGAATATTCTTTTGGCAAACTACAGTCCTAGTCATTTTTATAAGTTGTTTGATTTTACACAATATGAATTAAATTTGATTTTGTATACCCAGTACTATCATTTGACATTAGAAGAAATGTCCCTTATCATTTTTGTTGTGTAGACTAGTTTTTGGCTATGTTAGTTTTGATGTCCTTTTTTTTCAAAATCTCACTACTTGCTTGTCACTGGTTACCAAAAAGAAAATACCAGTATTCTAGGCAGTGCAAATAGAGGGAACAGTTGAGTTTCTTTCCATGAATATTTTTAAAAATCTAAACATATTAATTACATAATTTCTTCTTAATAAGTAATTACTTTTGGAGCCCTCTATATGTAAACAGAGGTAATATAACAAAACCTCAAGACAGTGAAAGAATTGGAATAAGTTTTACCTCTCTCATTTACCTGCACATTGAAAAAGATACTGTAGCAACTATTGAACTGTATATATTGGCAGTGTTAGTATGTACTGATTGTAGGATTGTGATGACATGAAATGTCATACAATGACTGGGATAATAGGGACCCACTTGGAATTCACATCCCTAATATCAAGAGTTAACCCTTTTCACTCAGAGAACTAGTGGCCTTAAATTTATTTGTTGTTGTACTAGAAGAAAATTGTCTTTGATTAGATTTTCACACTTTAAAGTAATATTTGATACCCAGGCATGAATTTGAATTTTATACCTTCCGGCCACTAATTAGAGGTAGAAATGCAACTTGGTAAATTCCAAATGCTTTTTATAGAACATTATTTTTTTCCATTTCTTGCAAAGAATGATATCAAAGAGCTTTACCTTATCAAATAAGAAGCTCATAATGTTTCCAGACAGTATTATTAAAGTATATGTATCAGCTGTAATATGAAATTGTTCTATTTTTAATGGTATAAGTTTGAAATACTCTGTGACTTTTTCTTTAACCTTTTGTAATGTTGAAATTTAGAATTGCATAACAAAAGATGTCAAAACCCAAGTGTTCTATGAATTCCACTTTATATACCATGAACCAAATCATGTATTTTTGCATTTAAGTTTGTAACTATCCTTGTAAAAAACTATGGTAATGTATTGTAATGCATTTTGAAACCATTTCAATGTTAGCCATTATATAGGCTGTTTTGCATGTGAATTTTTTGATATTTTGAAAATAAAATGTATATCTGTATTTGGCGATAATTGAGTGGATTGTATAGAATTCTGTCATATTTATCATTCCATGGTTCATGGAACAAGTTATTTTGTTTACGTTTATTATGTTACCATCTTTTTGGTAATATGAAATTTTGTTGTAACATCAGTTGTTACAGATTGCTCCTTTATAGGCATTATGATTCATCTTTTTGTTTTATTTTTTAAGTCAAAAGATATTGTCATGACAGTATTTTGCTGAGAGAGTAAATTATAACTACAATGAGAAATTTTCGAATTTAACCCCTTGTGGGATAGATGGTCAACTTTCCACTAAAAACAGATATGAAGAAAATGTTTGTTTTAAGAAATGTTGGCAATGAGGAAGAAAACTGAAAATGTATGCTATTCTCATTTATTGACATCATTTTATATTGGAGGAGTGTGGAAGGTGGTGGCTGGTGAATGTGAGGTTTGGATGAGATAAGGATGGTCAGTTCGGTGAGACAGGCTCCTCTTATTCCTTATATCTTATTCCTTAAACCTGGTAACCATCAGTCTTGAAAGATCTTGGAAGAAAGAATAAAAAAGCAATTTTATCTATTTGTTATTGTCTCTATTCATTGGATATTTGCAGATGTTTGTGTGCCCTTTGGTTTTTCTTTTAATGTTGTGTATATGTGCTTTTGTGTGGCATTGAAATAAATTAGCTAATTGGAAACAGAAACCCTGTCCATGTGAACAAGCAATGTATGTTGGGATTTGTCTGTTTTTATGTCTGTGGAAACATGTTGTCCACATGAGATGTAATCAAAGTCAGGCAGGAATAAGAGGAGGTACCCAACAGGGCTGTGTGTGCTATGATAACCATGGCGAGCAATAACAAGAATTATTATTGTGGAAAAAGGGCCTTACACTTGTGGTCACTGTTCAGTTTGCCTTTGGATGCAAGCAAAGTCTGTCAGCAGGCCACCAACTCATTTTTGCCCTGTTGAATGCTTTGTGTTTGTTTTTGTGTCCATCTTTATGTGTGAGGAGAGTAGAAAGAACAATGGTAACTGGAAAATTTTTAACCGAGAAGTAATTTCATAGGACCTGTTCTCACCTAGTTTTATGTAATATTACAGGGCATACAAGGGGTTAATGTGAGCCTAAGCTTTTTAATGGCTTAATTTCTTCCACTTTGAATTTGATGTTCTGTCTTTTTTCAGTTTTATTGTTTTACATTTTTTTCATAACCTTTTCTTTTTTGGGGTGTCTTTTTGTCACATCCTTTTCTTTTCTTGATATATTTAGTATCTAAGTGTCTCTTTTTCCTATGCTGTTATGCACAAAATTCAAAACATATCAATACTCTGTAGGAAACTGAATATTCATACAAGCTCATTGTGATGTAGACTTATTTTTAGAGCTCATTAGTTGATTACCTCCCCTCAGCTCAAGATATATAATATATTAATTATTGTTCAGAGCATTATTACAATCATTACTGTGATTTTTTTCATGTACCAATATTCTTAAATGTGCCTTCTCAGTGTGTAACTAGTTTCCCAATCTATAGGTGCCATATTGTTTATGGTATATTGTATTGATAGCTTTTAGCACATGACAGGACACTGCGTTTTGTTCACCCCAGCAGTATTATTAAAGACTTGAGTTTGCTAAAGGTAGATATTAATTGATGCTGATGCTGAAGGATTCAAAATTGATCCTTGCTTGTTTAATCTGTATTGACAAAAGCAGTAAAAGGCATATTTTTGAGAATGACACGGTGAATAGTAGGTGTTCCCACTTTGGCTTTTTAAGTTGCATGTTAAATTAGGAACAGTGAACATCCTGATCCTGAAGACTTTTAGAAATTAAATGATAACAGAAAGCCATATGAGATTCTTTTTATTACTTCCTACATTAATGCAATGGGAAAATGTACATACAAAAAAATTGTACACATTTTTTCTTTCTCACATTTTCAGTATTGTTTAATGACACTGGATATCAAGATATGAAGAGAGTTACATTAGTTACTAATTTTTCAAAAAAGGGCTTGAAAAGTGTTTTCTGGTTTCTTTATGCAGAAAAATGGTGTTTACCTTATTGAATTTAAAAATCATTATTTTGGCAACATATTTATTACTATTGTTACCCCCATATTACCAGTTGTTATTGATGGGGCCATAGGGGACAGACAAGCACAATATTGGAGATCACCCCAACCCTAAGCCTCAGCTCGTACTACAACTAAATTCTCATGGTCTTCTCCTCCCCTATTTTTCCATCTCTTCTCCTATTCATCTTCAGTCCACTTTCTAAGAAGTGTAATAGCCATGCTGAAAGGATGACAAGCTGGCTCTGTCCTGAACAGTCTTGGAGAGCCATGGGCACAGTATTCCCTTGATTAATCTTTAGGCAAACCACTTCTCATCCCCACATATTTGAAGCTTACCATGGTCAGTAATGAAGGTTTTGTACCCTTATATGGATTACTGAGACTTGCCCCTTCATGAACAAGCCTATCTGAAATTGCCTCCCCTTTGATAACGGCTCTATCAATTGCTACTGCTACTCCCTCATTAATGCTTACTGTCAACTTGATCTACTATCTACTTCCTAAGGTGTAAGAGCCATGCTG
>NW_027215091.1:0-2500 GCF_042767895.1 Penaeus vannamei | reverse complement strand
TGGCAGCTGTAAGCGAGAAGGCATGCAAAAGCTCTTAACACTAACTAGACTACCACTCCATCGCTTCACACCACCCTGCGCATGAAGCACCCACCCATACATTCATACACACACACACACACACACACACATATTTATGTAAATCATTTCGCCGTTTTGGTTCTGTGTGACAAGTGCTACGCACTGTGTCTGTCTGATAGAGGTCCCGAGGCAAGCCCTATCGGCCAACTAGATTATTCCATTTTCTGTAGCATGCAATGGGTTAAGCAGAATAAAAAAAATCACATATTTTATAGCTTTAGCTATTTCTTTCAGATTTCTAAAGATTTTGAAATGTACCTAAAATTAATATGTTCGAATTACAATATTGTTTGTATTTATATATAGTACAGGATGGAAATGATAATTGGTATGATTGTTTTCTTCTATTTTTCAGAATAAGACTGGAATGCTGCATCTTTTGAATGATCGACATACATCATACATCAGCAAAGGATATTTTTTATATCTTCGATGCAAGCATTATTTTAACGTTACAAAATCACTAGGATTTTTGGTTTTGATGTATTTGTGACGAAAATGTTCGTCATTTAGGGAATAGCAAAAAATAATGTCGGGAAATATCTTTGGTTGGAAGAAATTTGGAAGAAGAGTCAAATTACTTAGAAATAACAGATATATAATATTATCAACCTCATGTCTTGAGCATGATTATGAAAGTTTAACTAATATCCAACAAGCAAGTTTACTGTATTTAAAAACAGCACTGAAATTATTATATGTTTCTAGAAATGTCGGAGAAATCTCACTTTACATTTGCATCTTAGAGGAGGACTTTGGTTATGTAGTTGATAGAATTACAAATTTCATTCCCTTTATTTCAGATGCAATTGTTCCATACTTTCAGTATGAGCCTGCCGACTATTATGTCAACACACGTCGTATGATTGAATTAGCAGATGTGTGGGCTGTGTCTGTTTCACCCTCGGTAGATGTGGACAGGACTGGGCACTATAGAATACGTAAATCTTTATTAAAGATTATAATTGCTATACTTGAACTCAGATTAAAGTATAATATTCTGCCTCCAGAACTGGTATTATTAGAAACGGCATTGAAGACTTTCCCTCATGCATTAGCTTTTATATTTGATGTCGGAGACTTTCAGTATGATGGTATTCATTATACAGTTCGTCATGAAAGAGCTTCAGGTGCTCTCGATGCATTCAATCTTGACCGAAGAGCTGTTCAGGAGATTCTTCAACAGGCACCTGTCAAAGGAGAGATGTACCTTCCAAAGTGTTTCAGTAAATTAATGCCATTCAGTGTGCTACGCATTACGTTATCTGATTTAGATACATGGATTTCTGTCACTTCCAGACTTGACCATGAAATGGGTCCATATGATTTTGCAAACAATGGCAGTTATAAATGTTCCACTTTAGTTCAGGGAGTAGTTGGACATGGAAATAATCAGCTATACTGCAACCAATTTAGAAGTGTTTCTTCAAAAGTTGCTAAGTGTGGCTTTTCTGAAGTTGCTGATGGTGGAGGTTTTTTCATTGATTTCACAGATGATTTTATTGGGATTCTAGACTGAAATGAAATACATTCAACATAAGCCTAGAAAATTGCCAAGTGCAATATATGGGAGCACGGTCACTTTTAAGCAGTGGAAGGTTGCTTCTTTATTTAAATTCTTATTTTGGTATATTTTCACAGTCCATGAGCAAAATTGCCAAACATCATGTTGTCATACACCCATGACCTTTATTAAAAGCTCATAAGGGTCTTTAATTGTTTTTAGGTATTTTTTAAATGAAATGATCTAACCCTTTTTTCATAATTTTAAATGAAGTGGGCAAAGCCCACATGTTACTTTTGAAACACTCCAGGGAAATCTACAAATATCCAATGAACAAAAAATCTTCCCAATCTTAAGGCTTTGTCACTGAACCCCTGGAGAAGTACTTAAAGAGTACAGTGCTTTTTTAAGAGAGAAGCCATTGTTGATAATGACATATTTTGCAGATAATATATGAGTGGTTAAACATGTAAGTTTTTCACTGCGAGGCAAACTAAGGCTGGACTTCGTCTAGCCTTATGTTTGAGTGTGTCGCAAGCTGTTTTCCTGATGTTTTTTTTCCCTGCACAGAGTGGTTCATATATCATTGACTTTATATATTTTTTCTCAATGGTAGTGCCCTTTGATTTTCTGTTTTCGTACAGTTTTTATTCTTTTTTCTTTTTCTTTGGTTAATAGCATTTGATATACAAACATGCCATATATTTAAGAGTTTAACACATTAAATGTGTCTATGTTAGGGGTTAAAGAGTGCATAACGCCCAAAAATACCCTCAGTCCCATATCCATTGTTGTGCTTGAAGGGGGGGGGGGATAAGAGATGGAGACAAAGGTTCAATGTTTGGGATCTCCTGTACCTTGGGCCTCAGCCCTCAGTCCATTCAATTTTGCACTTTCTTTTCTTCTCCCCCTGTT
>NW_027215086.1:0-5952 GCF_042767895.1 Penaeus vannamei | reverse complement strand
CTAGGAGGAAGAGGGAAAAACAACCCAAAAGGAGGCACTAGAGAAGGATGAAAGAAAAAACCCGTCTGCTTCTTTTGTATGGCCTAGCGGAATGTGAGGCCAAGTTTGAATCGAGACCTGCCATTTCGGACTCAAGCTTGTCAGCAGAGCACCCCCCAAAAAATACATTATGAGAGCCACCACAGCTGGCACATGTCGATAATGCCAAGCAGTTTAAAACATCATCATGGCCAGGTTGGGACATTGAGGGCAGAGGGTTGTGGACCCAGTGTTTGGCAGGGGGGGGGTGAGGTTATCGGGGTAGATAATGCTTGAACTTAGGATTCAGATGCAACTGTAAGAAGGCGAGAAGGAAACTGCCTGCTTTTTTTAGACATTACTGAAAAGACGGTGTTGTCGGGTAAGGGGTTGTAGGGGATCAAAAAAAAATCGACCCCACCTGGCTGCATTAAGAAAAATAGTGCTCAAAAAGTCTTAGTGACGGAAGTAATAGAAGGATAAGGACAAAAGGAAGGGGAAGGGGTCTTGAGTGAGGTACTACTGCAGAGGCAGACAATAAGGATGAATAGTAGTAAGAAGGGAGGAGGGGCAAAAAAAAAGACTGCAGAAAGAGATGGAATAAGGTAGATTTTCTGAAGGTTTAGTAATGACCTGAGTGGGTGTTTTGGGAATGGGCCACAGTGACAGCAGGAATCTGGGGGGTAGTAGTAGAGTGTTCAGTCATGGTCAAAGGAGACCCGGAGACAGAAAGATAGGGAATAAGCCCTGAAAAACTGGTTGAGTTGAAAGTGATGCTCAAGATGGGGGAGATCCCCAACACTGGGCCCAGTCTGTCCCCTCCCCCGAAACCGGTGGGGGGGGGTGAAGTATCTGGTAAGAAAACACCAAATATTGCCACAATATTGCTTCTTATTCTTTGAACAAACTTGGTCTCTTGTGTTCCAAGATTTTATTATTTTTATTTTCCCCAACTGCCCTGATTTTTTTTTTTTGTTACATGAATGATATGAAGTATATTTTATAATGTACGAAAGAAGATAACCTTAAAAATAATCTACTGTGTACTGGTATTCACTAATAATTGTTTAAAGTTTTTGTTATATATCTTGAATTTAAATATTCTCACACAGTTTGAATTCTTTCACTTATTCAAATAATATTGCAAAATATTCCACTGCAAAAATCTTCTTAATGTTGCAACATTTTTTTTTTGTTCCAATAATTTAATGAAAATGCTTATAATACCTGAAAAAAATAGAAATAAAAATAGCAATAAACTTTCATGAGCTACCTAAACCAAACTTATTCTTTCAACATTACTAATAACATTAAAAAATCATGGAATTCACTAGCTGGTAAATGTATTTACATTCCATGCTATTAAAACACTGATTCCCTTTCCACAAATTTTATTAAATGTCAATTCAAATGATCTTTACAATCATTCAATCTACCATTGCAAACCAAATTTTAGGATTTTATGGCAGCAAAACACATTCAACAGTGTAAATTCAGAAATAATAATTACAATGAATTTCCTTCTTGCCTCTTGACCTAAACAGTGTCCTCTGTGTTCTCATAAGAAAGCGGAGGAGCAGGGTTTCATTAAGAGCTCGGTCATTTTTTGCAAGACAAAGTTACTCATACCTTTTAAGCACCACAGTGCTGTGAATACCAATAAAAAAAAAGTAATATCTATATATATATGGCCCTTTAAATCACACCTGAAAAAAATCAGTTCCATCCTGGTTAGTGAAAAAAAGGGGAATACTTGTAGTTGGCTGTGGTTGGTGCGGGCAATTTCAGGCTTTGTGAAATAATCTTTCCATATGCTTTTCCCTACTTAAGCTATGTGGAGAAAAAATTCACAAAACTCAAAACCACCAAAGGGTTTGGGAAATGGTTGGACAGGAGGTGTAGGAGGATGTAAAAAGGGGCACCAGGACGAGGATTGGGAAGGGGCGGATCACTTAAGGAAGACCAGAAGCGGCAAAATTGAAATATCCGAATACAACCTGCCACAAGAATAATTTTCCCCCAAAGTTAGAAAAAAAAAAAAAAAGGAAAAAGGGAAGACAATGAAATTTGCCTTCAACATCTATCAGTTTCATTTTTATTATTCACCCTTCGGTTACTTATCTTGTGATTCAAATGCTTCACTTTGGGAAAAAAAGATATTACACACTATCATCACCACCCAATATATTGCTTGAGAAAGCACTCCATAAAAGCATTTGCTTCACTATCTGGAACATGAGTCAATGACGTGCATTTTTAGGATCGTCTAATGCACATTATTCACATTCCTCTCAAGTATATACACTTCCAAATTACACAAATTATGAAAATAAGTTTAAATTTCTATTACAAAATTAAACAATCTGTATTTTAAATACATTTGACAAATTATACACAATTTCAACAAATGTTTAAAAACGCTTGTAACTTTCCCCGTCCATTACGTACATTTCACCTTAATCAAAAAAAATGACAAATTATGTGAGAATGATAAAAAAAAACCACTCAAATGTAAATTTCTTTATAGGACGATTGTCTATACAAGTGAAAACCAGTCGCATGTTTTCCTTTGTTTGTTTTTTGTTTTTTTTTGTGCATGTCAAGGTACATACACGGGTATTAACAAAAAAAATAAATTATTAATTTTATCAAACTTGAGTGTTTTCAAGGGGTGTAGAACTCAGGTATCCGTCAACAAAACAAAAAAAAGAAAAAAAAAAATATCTGGCCACAAAAGGGGGACATTCGCCATTTTCAAAGGAACCTTTTTCCCCATAGCATTCCTGAGCAATAAAACAGACATAATTCCTAAAGCAGCGTCTATGTCAGTCTTTAATTAAAACCCAAAAATATAAAAAAAAAAAATGATGATATTATTAATAAAAATAATAACATACAAATAAAAAAATATAATAAAAAATTTAATAAAGAAACAAAAATTCGTAATCATTATCATAAATAAGTAATATCAAGGAATATAATAATATCATAACTACTGGAATATCAAAGTTTTTAATATCAGCAATACTAAAAAAAAATACGATAATAATAATAATAATGATTAATTATGTTATCAAAATATAAAAAAAAAAAAGAAAAAAGAATAAGAAACATATAATATCATTAAAACAATAAAAAAGTAAATAATGATCATAATCATAATCATAAATTATAATAACTGTACTCATAATAAAGATGTTTATCATAATAATAGCAATGATGATAATGATGATAAGAGTAATAACATAAATCATGGTATCAATAAATAAATCAATAAAACAACAAAACTTATTCCCAAATGGAAAAGTAATAAAACAAAAATACTAAAAAACAAACAATACAATACTACTGATGAAAAAAAAAAAAAATAATAATAATAACAATGAAAATAATAACAATAATAATAATATTTATTATTACTACTAGTATCATAATAACAAAAACTAATACAAGTATCATTAACACATTTAATAGCCAAATCTTCTTTAAATATAAAAGTATAAGCAATAATAATGATAAAAAAAAAACTACTTTCGTACAGGAACTATAGCAGCATCAATAAATAAAAAGGCGAAAAAATTTATAACAAAAAAAAAGTTCCCAAAAAATAAATAAATAAACTCAAAAATGCCCTCTCCACACCCGAAACAGGCGGACAATGAGAAAAACAGATCCCGAGTTACAGGATGCACGCAGTAATTATTGTATTTTTTGATTCCTCCTCAATAAACATTTGAGATTCTACTACGACAAGCTACAGTATCCATCAAGCAGAAAAAAAAATTTTTAAAAATAGGCTTAAAACTTATGTGATACTTTCATCAGCAGTTTATTGAATCCCCGTCTGGTCAGCATTGTACATAACTTCTCAAAGTGTTCTTAGCATAGTACTTTTAACAACTGTATAAAATTCAAAATAGGTATTCTTAAGTAAGTAGATTGCCATTTCTTTTTAAGTTAGCATTTTCTTATAAAATATTGACTGTTGTCTTTTTTTTCTCTCTCCCCTCTCCCGTCGCTTCTCTCTCTTTTTTTTTTTTAAAAGTGAACTGAACCAGCAAAATTATCCTCACAGCAAAATCCATTCAATAAGTTCATAGGAAACACACTTGTGTAAAAAAAAGGGGAAAAAATGAAGGTGGAAGATTTGTTAAACTCCATTTGAAGCTGTATTATATGGTAAGTCTCAGTACATTAGCATTAAATAATAAAAGATCATAAAAAAAATATTTTTGTGTATATGATCCCATTTCTAGGTCAATAATCTTCATCTCCAGATTGCACAAACCTTTCCATCCTAAGAAAGTTCAATGTCCTTCAAAACACGAGGAAAAAAAGGGTTTTCCAGAAAATTTGAAGTTAAAGACAAAAAGATAATCAAGATTGTTAGCTATAATAATCACAATTATTAGTAAAATAATAATAATAAAAATATTATTCATAACAATAATAATAATAAAAATAATAATAATGATACCACCAAGAACACCAGCTAAAAGGGAAAAAATAAAGTAAATATATTCAACTTGTGGTCCCCTGAGTGCCTACACTGTCATAACTCAACTAGTTGTCCGTCCCCTCAGCTGTTGTCACCAAAGCCTCAAAGCGATTGGCTGTTGCTAGGGTGGGGCAAAGTCTTCCTGGACCACTCAGTTGAACCATGCTTGACACTTTCAAAACCTTCATTGCTGTGAAGGAGACAAAATAGGTTAATGAAACATTAAATAAAATGTCTTAAAACATCCTAACTTGGTCTATATGTTATCTTTTATCTATTAATTATTAATTTTTTTTCTTAAACAACTATCCAGTACACGTGTTTCCTTTAAAATATTGCTAAAAAAATGCTCTCTAGATACCAAGTACAACCAATGACACCAGAAACATGTAATGTTCACTATCATATACTCTTGTGAAATATCAGAACCATGAGTCAATTTGTAGCCTCTTGACCTCAAATGATTTTTCCCCCCTTTAATTTCTGGGAATTCTTTCTTTTTTTAGTGCAATTAAAATTCGCTCCAAAGTACATGAGTTCACTTGGCCTCCACTCTGAGGATATGCATAGCCAACTGGGCTTACCTTCAGGGCCTTTCACACCCTTTATGCAAAACAATAACCAATCATACCATTAAAATCCCATTCTCCCCCAGGCAATGCCCCAAGGGCAATTTGTGGGCATTAGGGTACCTTATAAAGAGCAGTATAAAATGTAATGCATGCATCATTGTACCATGACGTGAATGACTCATCACCTAGAGCCATGTCGAAGTCAGCCTTAACGTGAATGACAAAGTTTAGGCCCCAACCAAGTCAGCCATGAAATGAACCCCATATCATCCATAGGTGATATGGGACACCATCGCTAATGGGTTAATAAATTAAACTCAATGGGCACATTAGGTTGCATTGGATTAACAGAATCCAGTCATATTAAGGCACTTTCTGTTCACTTTTTATTTTCATATAATGCATATTGTTTACCTATCAACCTTCATATATTACACTTAAAAATCAGAGAATAACTATGCTAGATTAATCTTCATTGGGGTCTGATTAAGGATCCGTCATTCTTAAGTGAACATGTTGTGGATTTATTAAGAAAGCCCAATTAAAACTAATTATCACTTTTAGTCGGCATGTAGTGTACATAAAAAAACCTTTACAGAATATACTTTATAGCATACTGATATCATATTGGTAATTCTTAAGTGTCGGTTTTTTGGACAAAGCCACTTAAGAGGAGGTCAAAGGTCATGACCTTCCCAATTTTCCCTTTTCCTACCATTAAAATGACTGCTACTCCCTTACTATTTGGGGTACTGGGGCAAGATTAGACTTCAATTGTAGATTTTAATGGGAGGAATAAGGGTACTTGTTTAATCATCCATTCGGGCAGTTATTACACAAAACAAAAAAAGGGGGAAAAAAGGG
>NW_027215081.1:0-5939 GCF_042767895.1 Penaeus vannamei | reverse complement strand
GGCCTCCCCGCACCACAGCGCTACGGAGAGCAAAGGGAGGGAGGGAGAAAGAGAGGGAGGGAGGGAGGAAGGGAAGGAAAGAGGGAGGGAGAAAGAGAGGGAAGGAGGGAGGAAGGGAAGGAAAGAGGGAGGGAGAAAGAGAGGGAGGGAAGGAGGAAATGAGGGAGGGAGAAAGAGAGGGAGAGAGAAAGAGAGGGAGGGAAGGAGTAAGGGAAGGAAAGAAGGAGGGAGAAAGAGAGGGAGGGAGAGAGGAAGGGAAGGAGGAAAGGGGAAGGAAAGGGAAGGAGGGAGAAAGAGGAGGAGGGAGGGAGGAAACGAGGGAGAAAGAGAGGGAGGGAGGGAGGAAAAAGAGGGAGGGAGAAAGAGAGGGAGGGAGGGAAGAAATGAGGGAGGGAGGGAGGGAGGAAATGAGGGAGGAGGGGAAGGAAAGAGGGAGGGAGAAAGAGAGGGAGGGAGGGAGAACAAGAGGGAGGGAGAAAGAGAGGGAGGGAGGGAGGAAATGAGGGAGGAGGGGAAGGAAAGAGGGAAGGAAAAAGAGAGGGAGGGAGGGAGAAAGAGAGGGAGGGAGGGAGGAGGGGAAGGAAAGAGGGAGGGAGAAAGAGAGGGAGGGAGAAAGAGAGGGAGGGAGGGAGGAAAAGAGGGAGGAAGGGAAGGAAAGAGGGAAGAAGGGGAAGGAAAGAGGGAAGGAGAAAGAGAGGGGGAGTTAAGAAAAGAAGGAAGCGAGGAAAATTGGATAGGAGGTAGAAAAGGCGAAAAGGAGGGAAATAAGGGGAAAGAGGGAGGGTGGAAAGGACGGAAGGCAAAAAAGGGCGAAAGGAAGGAATACTAATAGGAGGGGAAAGGGAGGAAGGAAATGGAATACCAGGGGAACAGAGGGAAAGGATTAAAGAGGTATATGTAAGAAAGGGAGGGAGAAAAAAAAACGAGGAGGGAAGGGTAGGAGGAATAAAAGGAGAAAGAGAGAAAGTATTGTGGAGGAGAGAACTTGAGGAGGAGGAAGGTGGTACGGAAGAGAGGAAGAGTGAGGAGGGGGGGGAAGAAAAATAAACCCGGAAGAGAGTTGAACAGGTTGTGGAAAGAGGAAGAGGATAACGGAAAGCGAAGAGGAACTGAAAGAAAAGGGAAAAGAGCAGAAGGAAGAAATCGGAAACAAGGAGAAAAGCGTAAGAGATGAATAAGGGAAGAATAGAGAGAAAACAAGAATAGAGGAAAGAAGGAAAGAACAAAAGTATGGAACCGAGAACACGGGGAAGAAATAAAGAACAGAGGAAAGAGAGCAAGAACGGGTGGAAGGAATTAGGATGGAGAGTAAATGATAGATGAAAGAGAGGAAGAAGAAACTAAGAACAGAGAGAATATAGTAAGAGTAGAGGAAAGAAGAAAAATACAAATGGGAAGCGGCCCCTCCTACCCCCCTCCCCCCCACCTCCATTATCACCAAGTGTTGCATCTATGGCATATTTAGCTCGAATTGAGAAGAGAGAAAGAGGGAAGAATAGAGAAAATGGAAAATAGAGAGGAAAGGGAAAGAAGAAAGAGAAAATGGAAAGGATAGACAGGATGATGCTAGAGAATAGAAAGGGAAAGAATAAAGAGGGAAGGGAAGGAATAGTAGGAAAAGGGAAAGAATAGAGAGGAAAGAAGAAAGAATCGAGAGCAGAGAGATAAAAAGAGAGGAAAGAGGAAGAATGGAGAAAGAGAGAAATGATAAAGGGGAAATATCGAATGGGTAAGAAGAGCCCCCCCCCCCCCATCTGTCAACAGGTCTTCTATCCCCGACGAAGGCAGTGCGAATGTCCGACCAGAACAGAGTGAAAAAGGGGAACGCAAGGAGGAAGAGGCAACTGTAGAAGGAACAGGGAATAGTTAAAGGGAAGAGTAGAAGCGCAGAGGGAATAAAGCGCAAATGAAAAGGAGAGAGGTGAAGGATAGAGCAAGAACCGAATGAAGAGAGGAAGAAGAGAGACAGCGAGAAGCCCTTATTACCCCGGGCGAAGGGCGCAGTTCGGGGCGGTCGAGCTCGAGGCCCAAATCCAGCGAGGGCGCCGTCGGAAGTCTGGGCGGCCTGGCGGGGGAACCTCTAGCGGCGCGCTGGAAGGCTGCTGTTAAAAATCATTTGGCTTTTTCCTTTTTTTTTCTGGGCGGAGGTGGGGGTGGGATGGGGGTGGCGTGGGGGTGGGGTGGGGGGTGCACGGTGAAGACGGAGGGAGGGGTCGGGGTCCCTCATTTTTTTGCTTTGGATTTTGTTTTGCGTATTTCAGGCGGCGATGTTGGAGTAGGGAGCGAGGCAGAATTCTCAATGAGGATGGAGCGAATGCATTCGGCAAGTCGCTGTATTCACACAATATTGTGTCGTCTTGCGCACACGCACACACACATACACAAACAAACACACATGTGTATATGTGTATGTGTATGCATGTGTGTGTGTATCTCTCTATCTTTCTATATAATGTATATATGTATTCAAGAAAATATGAGAAAGTACAAACATACACACACAAACACCCTCTGAACTTCCTTCTTAATTCTGTTCCTTTCCCTCTTCGCTCTAATTCCGCTCACCGACAATCAGCTGTTTCCCGACTCCCGAAAGCCTCCGGCAGCGACTGACGCGAGCGAAACCGGGCGACGCGGCGGAGGCAGGAGATTCGCGCGAATATTTCTCGACGCTCGAGGCAGGTCGGGCTCGGGGACGCTGCTGCCGAAGGTGTGCGCGTGATATAGATATGTGCACACACACACATACACACACACACACGCACACACACACACACACACACACACACACACACACACACACACACACACACATACACATCCTTTACTCAAGAGTTCTTTCTCCCTCTTTCTCTTCTTTCTCTCTCTCTCTCTTCCTTCTTTCCTCTCTCCTTCCCTTCCCCCCCCCCCTCTCTCTCTGTCCCTCTTCCTCATCCTCCTCTTCCCTACCCCTGTTCCTCCCTGCCCCCCCCCACCCCTTTCACTCACTCAACATTGAAAACACACTCAAAAAAAAAAAAAAAAAAAAAAAAAAAAAAAAAAAAAAAAAAACCTTCCCCGCAGATGGCCGATTTGTCAGCGCGATCCGGACGGCGATCTTCCGATGCTGAGATCGCCCCCGCGTTCGGCGTCGACTGGCTGATGATTTCCGACGATTCTGACGCCTCGTGAATCCTTTATTTTCGACGTTTTTTTGACGATTTGGCGGATTTCGAAGCAGCGCGGGATTCAGATTTTGCCCGCGAGGATTTAAAACCAGTGGCCTTGATGTGAGGAGTAGCGGGGAACTTAACCGAAAGGCCAATTAACTTTTGTGATAGAATTTGTCATCGGTCTGGGAAGACAGCTCTCTCTCTTTCTCTCTCTCTTTCTCTCTTTCTCTCTTTCTCTCTTTCTCTCTCTCTCTCTCTCTCTCTCTCTTTCTCTCTCTCTCTCTCTCTCTCTCTCTCTCTCTCTCTCTCTCTCTCTCTCTCTCTCTCTCTCTCTCTCTCTCTCTCTCACACACAAGGCTCACTTAACTCCATTTTCTTGACGAGGAATTTACGTGTCCATAAACACGGAAATTGGAAACCTCACGCCCTTGCTACGTGCTCTAAAGAACACTTAAAACACATTATAAAAAGTACATCTTTTTTAACCCAATCCAACAATTCAACTAACTGGAACTACACCAAATCTGTAAATCCTGATTATGGCTGCGTCCCTTCCCCTTTATTGTT
This sequence comes from Penaeus vannamei, assembly GCF_042767895.1. NCBI lineage: Eukaryota > Metazoa > Arthropoda > Malacostraca > Decapoda > Penaeidae > Penaeus > Penaeus vannamei. Next base: position 2,220 of record NW_027215081.1, on the reverse strand, counting down.
GGTCCTCCCTTCCCCTTTATTGTTGGTCCTCCCCTTCCCCTTTCGCCCGTTGCATCTTGGTCAGAGAATGCAAGATTTCCTCTCACCCTTTTAAGAGACTGTGTTTTTATTTTCTTTCTCTCTTGCTCTCTTGTGAAGCTCTAAAAATTACTCGCTTATAAATCATGTATATTTTCTAAATAAATAAAAAGATCTTTATACTTTCCTTTTGTGCTGACTATGTGTGTCGTATCTGTTGTAGAATGCCAGGCACTGTTTATACAAGAAGGAAATACAGGTATTACATTTGAAGGCAAAAACTACACCATTTTCATACATCTTATAAAAACGAAAATACACGGAAAGGAATAACATCCTATACAGATGTCTATTCACACCCATAGATGTGTGCTTTTTAAGAACATTATCAATCGGAATGAATTCTTTTTGTTTTCCCTTTTCTCTATTTGTCATGTTTAGCTCTCAAATCTAGCTATTTTCCTCTAGTAAGCACGTACTAATTTCTCATCAACTTGTACATATTATCCGTGTCTGTTTATTAATCCGCATTCATATATCTACTTATAAATGTGTAATATCCGTCACCCTACATCATCTTATAAAAGCTTTGCCTCACTTACCATACGCTGTTTTGCCTGAGTTGAAGGACTGAACCAGGTTCATATAGTGCTTTGTCTTTCCATGCTATAAGTGCACCCCACTTTATCATTTAATTTGATGCTGTGAATATCTGATTCATTGTAAATATTTATGCCTATGTTTCATAATTAATAGAATATCTATTTCAGTCTTAGGATAGGAAGAATGGTTTAGATTTTAGGCTGTTTACGTGTGAGCATTATAGAATGGATATATATTTTTTTCCTTAAAATTGCATTATCATTCTGTCAATATACTAACTGATTACTTTCCTACTAATGTAAAAAGAACGCTAAACGATAACTAATATCTCTCCATTGCAACTTAAACAGTGGATATTGTATTATAGTTAAATTTATATATGCGAATTTATATGAGCAATACTTACGCCTTCTTTCTCTTTCTCTTCCATGCTATGCCACCAACCAACCAACCAACTGACCTACCACCTCTTCTCAACCACTACCACAATCCACCACACCGACACCACCTCAACCACCTCCACTGCCATTACTATTACACCCACTGATACACCTACTACTACTACTACTACTACCACTACGACCCTACAACTACTACTCCAACCACTTCCATCTCTACCACAACAACCACCATCGCCTCTACCGCCGCCGTACCACAGTGAGGAGAGGTGTGTACCGGCCAATGGCTCCTAGCGGCTTCAGCAACACTGTACCTGCTACCAAGAATTGGGCAGCGCCACAGTGAACTGAGTGTCTCTCTCATACGCCAGTCTAGACCTCATCCCCCTTGCGCCTCCCCCTCCTCCCCCTCCTCCCCCGGCCCAGCCTCTCTCTCTCCACCTCTTCCATTTCCCTGTTCTCTCCCTTTGGTCCCCCCTCCCTCGCTCCCTCAGATTGTCTCTTTGTCTCCGTCTATCTTAAGCTCATATCCCGCCTTTCCCCGCCCCATATTGACCCCTCCCTCCCTCCCCTTTTTATATTAATGCCATTTTGCTCATCTGGCAACTGCTGGACGGAAAATTCTCAGCGTGGCGTAGCTCTAGGGTGTCAGTCAGCTGCGGTGGTGGTGGGCCAATCAGAACAAAGCATCTGTAAAGGTCTCTGTTTTGATTGGCTGAGGGTGTTCCTTTCACTCCGTTCCCGACTGAAGTCTGGGTTACGCAGGTTTGAATATTTATTTTTCCAGTCAGTGCCAGACAGTCCTTCCCCTCAGGTGGAGGTGCTAGTTCTAGGGGGACAGACACGCCCTCGCCCGCTGCCAATGCTCAACACTGGCCTTCATTTATCTGCCAAGAGTAATTTAGTAACGGTTTATCTTCGCCTTGTGTTAGAGTGAATCGTCGATCACGCGCGCTTGGAATTCTACTCATTTTTCTTACTCGTCTTTGCTTACTCAGCGTAGCATAATTATCCTCGTTTCTATTACTGTTGTTATTTTCATTTCCTGTTCCTAGTGAAGGCCTGGGTGAGTAACCTGTCCCCCTGGAAAGACCCACGCCACCCGCTTAGACTTTTACATGTTGATAAATCTGTGTTCGTGTCATTTACTGTAGTCTTGTGAGGATGCCTGACCTATGAACTCATCATTTGACATATTAAC
>NW_027215080.1:0-2500 GCF_042767895.1 Penaeus vannamei | reverse complement strand
CGTGCAAGAAATTTCGCTCGGTTTTATGATGTTCTGCTTTGGCTTTTATTTTTCCCCTTTTTCTGGGATGAAATTTCATGATAATGGTAGAGGTAATGGTAGAGATGATAAGGAAGATGTTAAAGGCGTGATTAGGTGATATCACTTAAACTACAGCATGATGATCATAATATGGTAATTATTAGTATTATGATGACAATAATGATGAAAATGATTGTAGAAACAATATTTCTGATAGCAAGGATGAAAATGATGATAATGATAATGATACTAATAACAGCAATGATAAAGATTAAAAATAAAAAAAAATGAAAAATAAGAAATAAAAAAAGATAAATGAAAAAATAAATGAAATATAAAAAAAAAAACAAAAATTTATGAAAAAAAAAAAAAAAAAAAACACAAACAAACACCAAACATTTTAAAATTTTAAAAAAAACACACAACAAACACCCAAAAACACACCACACACACACACACACACACACACACACATATACACACACGCATATATTATGTGTGTGTGTGTGTGTGCAAATCATCATTCACAGCAAAATCTAATGGATAATCTTCATGAAATTTTGGACTTAACAATTTTCCCGGGGAGGAGAATACCCCCAAAATTTTAATCCAAATAACCCCAATAAACCATTTCAAAAGTCCAAAAACAACAACAACAAAAACAAACAGGGAAATACGACTCAATTAAACAAAAGACTAAAATAATCTTGACGGATAGGACTTGAGACATAGCAAGGATTGGGGTCGTTTGATGTTGGGGCGGAACAGAAAACGAATGTGGGCGTGTGGGCGGTTTTCAATTTAGTGTGGGTGCGGCTGTTGGCGTAAGAGAGAGTGATCAAAGTGTTCTGAGATTGATTGCAGTCATGTGTGTATGTATATGTATATATATAATATATATATATATATATATATATATATATATATATATATATAAAGGAGAAAAAAAAAAAAAAAAAAAAAAAAAAAAAAAAAAAAAAAAGAGAGAGAGAGAGAGAGAGAGAGAGAGAAGAGAGAGAGAGAGAGAGAGGAAGGTTAAGAGAGAGAGAAAGAAAAAAAGAAAAATAAAAAAAAAAAAAAAAAAAAATATTTTTTGTGTGTTGTGTGTGTGTGTTGTGTGTGTGTGTGTGTGTGTGTGTGTGTGTGTGTGTGTGTGTTGTGGTTTTTTGTGTGTGAGTGTTTGTGTGTGAGTGTTTGTGTGCGAGTGTTTGTGTGTGTGTGTGTTTGTTTTGGGTTAAGTTTTTTGAGGGGGGGGGGGAAAATTTTGAAGGTAATGATAGCAGAAATGATAATTAGCATTGATAATGATCATGGAAATAACAACAACAATAAAAATGATGATGGTAATAATCATGATGAGGATGGCAATAACAGAAATAACAATGATAATAGAAACAACAAAAATAATGTAAAGGTGATTTGCATAGGCACAGACTGCTAACACGGAAGTAATTCCAAAATTAAAAATTATCTTTTAATTTTTAACTTTTCACTATTAGGGTAAAATAAATAATTCAGACAGCATATTTTCTGACTCTCTCTCTCTTTCTTTCTTTCCTTCTTTCTCTTTCTCTCTCTGTCTCTGTCTCTCTCTCTCTCTCTCTCTCTCTCTCTCTCTTCCCCCCCTCTCTCTCTCTCTCTTCTCTTTTCTCTTTCTTCTTCTTTCTTTTCCCTTTCTTTTTCTCTTTCTTTTCCATTTTTTTTTTTTTTTTCTCTTTTTTTTTTTCTCTCTCTCTCTCTCGAATGAAAGAAATACATAGGCAGTGAAATTAATAATAATAAGAGTAGAAAAAAATGAATAGATAAAAATAATGAGCACTGAAATTAACAATGATACGTTATGATAAGTATGATATCAGAACAAAACGATAATGATAACGACAGCAACCATGCCACCGATAATAAAAACAATAATAGTATTATCTGGTGTAGTAAAACCATCCAGAATATCGTCTCTACATATAACCATTTACATGCAATTCTTAAAAAAAAAAAAAAAAAAAAAAAAAAAAAAAAAAAATCACATACGACACCCACTCCCACTGACCAAGAAAACGACCTTGCTTTAGGGAAAACAAAAAGGAGATCTGCCAGAAAAAAGGGAAAAAAAGCAAAACCCACCCACTGATCAGGCAGGACAATCCCATAAACAAACAACAGCGGGGAATTTTTAAAAAATTTTCCTTTTTTAAACCGGAGGAAAATAGAGGACAATTTAAAGGGAAAGGGCCAGTCAGGCACACTTTAAAAAAAAAAAGGGAAAAAAAGGAAGGAAAAAGGGGGAGAGAGAGAGAGGGGAAGAGGGAAGGAGGAAGGAAGGAGGAGGGAGGAAGAAGGAAGGAGGAGGAAGGAAAAGGAGGGGGAAAAGGGGAGGGGGAGGGAAAAAGGGGGAGGGAGGGGGGGAGAGGAAGGAGGAAAAGGGGGGAGAGAGAGAGGGAGGAAGAAGGGGAGAGGAAGGAAAGGGGGGGGAAAAGGGGAG
>NW_027215065.1:0-5880 GCF_042767895.1 Penaeus vannamei | reverse complement strand
GGAGGAGGAGGAGGAGGAGGAGGAGGAGGAGGGGAGGAGGAGGAGGATTTTGTTTGTTGTGTGAATGGGGGATGTGAGGATTTTGTTGTTGTGTGAATGGGGGATAGGGTTGGGTAGGGTTGGGGAAAAGGGAGGGGGTAGGATTAAGGATGGGGGTTTTGGGAAAAGGTTGGTGTGTGATAAGAAAATTTGGGGTTTTTTTGTTTTTTTATAGTTGATGGTAAATTGTTGTTGTTTTTTTTTCAAAAAAAATAAAAAGTTTTTTAAAAATGAGTTTTTGTTGTATAGATTGATGTGATAATAATTTGTTGTAAAAAATTGTAAATTTTTTTAAAATAAATAGTAATAATGTTGATAAAAAATGTTTAAAATTTTTTATGAAAAAAAGAAATTGTTTTGTTTTTTGATATTTTGTTGTTGTATAGATAATGATGATGATAATAATGTTGTTGTATAAATAATGATGATGATAATAATGGTGTATGAATGATAATAATAATAATATCATTGTTGGTGTGACTACGTGTTATGTTTGTAGGTTGTGGTGGCTTGGGTTGTGAGGTTATGGTGGGTGGGTTTGTTTCCGTAGTGCTTAGTGTTTATGCCTGCTCATGCTTTATCATAATTTTTATCTTTATTTATCTTTATGCTCATGTTCATGCCTGGGATTCTGAGCCTGGGCGGTCGGGGAGGAGATCGGGGGATGGGGGAGGGGGGAGGGGGTTGTCCTAGCCCTCAAGATTCAAAGAGTGGGGAGGAGGGGGGAAGGGGGGGAGGGGGGGGTAAGGGCTGGATGCCATAAATCCTACGCGTCCAGGTCAGGTTGCGAATTTCAGTTTTGCAATATGACTTCACTTTGGAGTTGCTATTGTTTTCAAATATTCAAGCGCGTTGCGTAGTTCAGTATTCTCTACTTATTTATCCATCTATCTATTTATGTATTATCTATCTATCTATTTATCTGTTTATTTACCTACCAGATCAATTCAATTACGTCTGGAAATATCACTTCTCAAAATCGTACAAACCAATGATACAAGTCAAATAGAATAATTATTTTTTTCTTTCTTTCTCTTTCTCTGTGTCTACATCCCTGTAATACCATTTTTTGCAAATCATGTAAACAATCAGTACCTGCAGACTTCGAAAAATACAATCTTTTTTTGCATTCTCATTTTCAAACTGTCTGTTATGAAATGAGAGCCGCTGGGATTTTGGAAATTACTGAAGAGGAGGAGGAGGAAGGGGAAGAGAAAAAGGCTGAGAACCGCTGGCTTTATGAACACAGGAAGTGAGAGAAGAATGAACAACGTATCTTTATTTTTGTGCATTTTTTGATGTTGTTGTTAATGTTTTCATTACGATGTTGTTATTCATGTTAGCGTTATTATCTTTTTTTTTGCTCTGCTCCATATCTCAAAATAAATATGATATTATGTAATTTTTTTATTGAGGAAAATTGTGGATTTTCGTATCTCAATACATATGAAATCAATATCTTGTGTTACATATAGATAGGATTATTAAATAGATAGATAGATTGATAAACCGATAGATAGATAGGTAAGTAGATAGAGACATAGATAGATAGACAGGTAGATAAAGACAGGAACAGGCAGGCAGATAGATAGACAAAAAGGTAGGTAAATAGACAGAAGGATGGACTGATGAATAGGCAGATAGATTACCTGACTGATAGATAGAAAAATAGATAAACAAGATTAATTCATAGACAGTCAGTGAGACAGACACACACACAGATAGACACACACACAGACAGACACACACACACACACACACACACACACACACACACACACACACACACACACACACACACACACACACACACACACACACACACACACACACACACACACACACACACACACACAGACAAACACTCCGCCCATTCTCCCCTTCTCCCTTGCAGGAATGGTCGGCCAACGAGCGAACAACCGTGGCCACCAAAGACCCTATGCTGCAGGGCCTCATAGGCATGTGGAAGAGGGAGAGCTATGTTGGCCTCTCCCACCGCGACAAGCTCCTGGCCAACACGATCTACGGATGTCTTGGTAGGTAGTCGTGAGGGGGGTCCTGAGGGGGTCCTGAGGGGGTCCTGAGGGGGTCCTTAGGGGGTCCTTAGGGGGTCCTTCGAAAGGGGGGGGTGAGGGGGTATGGTAGGGAAGGGAAGGTGTGTGTGTGTGTGTGTGTGTGTGTGTGTGTGTGTGTGTGTGTGTGTGCGCGCGCGCGTGTGTGTGTGTGCATTTACTGTTACTTTGTTGATTTCACCTATCCATCTTTCTATCTATCTGTCTGTCTGTTTATCTATCTATCCGCCTGTCTATATATCTTTTTATCTATCTGTCTTTCTATCTGTCTGTCTATTTATTCATACTTATAATCAACGATCCATCTATATATATACTTATTTATCGAAAAATCAAGCAATCAGTCACTCAATGTATCTATCTAAATGCCTATCTATTTATCTATCTTTCTATCTATCTATCTATCATCTATCTCTCTATCTATCTATCTATCTATCCTCTATCTCTCTATCTCTCTATCTATCTATCTATCTATCATCTATCTCTCTATGTATCTATCATCTACCTATCTATCTCTCTATCTATCATTTATCTCTCTATCTATCTATCTATCTGTCTGTCTATGTATATATCTATCAGTCAGTCAATGAATCAATCTGTCTATTTATCATATCATCTTCCTATCTATCAAACATTTTCATCGAATTCTCCTCTTCCTTAATTTATCACTTTTACACCAATTCCTCTTCGATAGATTAAAAAAAAAATAGATGAATAAATAAAAGTTTACAGCCTCCGGTGCAAACTTTAAACAACAAAAAATAGAGAAAAAAAGGAATTTCAACCACAAAAGAAAAAAGAAAAAAGAAAATTAAAAAAAAGGAAACATAATCAAACTTTAAATGCGTGTTAATGGAATTACATTTGAGGCCAAATAGTAATCTAACGTTGTGATTATTACTGTTATTATTATTATTATTACCATTACTAATATTATTATCGTTATTATCACTATTATTATAATTATTGTTATTATTATTATTATCGTTATTATCACTATTATTATAATTATTATTATTGTTATTTTTATTACTGTTACTATTATTATTATCATTATTATAATAATAATAATTATTATTATTATTATTATTACTATTACTGTTATTATCATTATCATTATCATTATTACTATTACTACTACTATGATCATTATCATTATCATTATTTTTATTATCAATATCATTTCCATTTATGTGTAACTTAGATTTTCACTCATTTACTCTTTCGTTTTGTAGATATTCCTACGTATTTGATTCTTCTATTCTTTCTCTTTCTATTTACTCATCTATCTCTTGCGTCATGCCATAAACCCTTTTTTGTGACTGTTGAGAGGTTGCCAGGTCGGTGATATTAATAATTTGATAATACAAAGGTTCATAATATCTATTCAAAATAATATATATATATATATATATATATATATATATATATATATATATATATATATATATATATATATATATATATATATATATATAATGCATTCACACAGTCATCGCCAATCTTAATAAGAAATTATGAAAAATAATTTTTAAAAGATTAAAATAAAAATAAAAAAACAATATATGAATAAAGATAACAGATGAAACATATTTTTTTTGAAATGGATGTTGTATTAGTGTTCCAACTGTATACATTTTTTTTTTTTTTTTTCACATTTTGCGCATTTGACATTTAGATGAAAAAAAAAAACGAAAAAAAAACGAAAAAAAGAAAAAGTATACATTCTTTTTTTTTTTTTTTTTTTTACTTTTTGCGCATTTGACATTTAGATTAAAAAAACAGGAAAAAAAGAGAAAAAAAAAAGAAAAACGAAAGGTAAATGGAAAATATGAAACGAATCAATGCACGGTGTTTGAAGTTATAAACGACCTTTCATATCTCGTTTACGTTCCATAAAAATCGAGAGTTTTAATAAATTCACTCAGAAGAGAGAAAGAGAGAGAGAGGGGGGGTGGAGAGAGGGAGAGAGAGAGAGAGGGGAGGGGGGGGAGGGAGGAGAGAGAGAGAGAGAGGGAGGGAGAGAGAGAGAGAGAGAGAGAGAGAGAGAGAGAGAGAGAGAGAGAGAGAGAGAGAGAGAGAGAGAGAGAGAGAGAGAGAGAGAGAGAGAGAGGAGGGAGGGGTGAGAGTGAGAGAGAGAGGGGGGGAGGAAGAGAGAAAGAGAAAGAGGGGGAGAGAGGGAGGGGTGAGAGAGAGAGAGAGAGAGCAGAGGAGAGGAGAGGGAGTGAGAAAGAGAGAGACAGACAGACAGAAAGAGAGAGAGAGAGAGAGAGGAGGGTCGGGGGGCATGCTGTGAAAAAGAACTCTATGCCATCAGTTGGAAAAAGTTACTGATCCAATTTAATGTTTTTAACCAATTGTGTTTTTCATGTGTGTGTGTGTTCGGATATCCCGAAGAGAGGAAGAGGGCGAGGGAGAAGACCGAGAAAGAGAAAGAGAGAGAGAGAGAGGCAGACAGACAGACAGAGAGGAAAAAATAGAGAGAGAGAGAGAAAGACAGAGAAAAGATAGAGACAGAGAGAAAGACAAAGATGCAGAAATAGAGTCAGAGAGAAAAAGACAGAGACACCGAGAAAGTGAAAGAGCAAGAAAAAGAGAGAGAGAGAGAGACAGAGAGACAGAGTAAGAGAAAGAGAAAGAGAAAGAGAGAGAGAGACAGAGTAAGAGAAAGAGAAAGAGAGAGGGGAAGAGAGAATTTCTCACGTAAACAGACCGATTCGGATATTTGTGCGAGAGGGTCCATGTTTTCCTACGCCAAGAAACATCTGGGTCTTGGCGAGCAGTGTAGGGGTTGGGGTGGGGGAGAAGTGGGGGAGGGGAGGAGGGGGGAAATAGGAGGAAGATGGAGAAGGGGAGGGATAAATAGGGGGAGAGGAGAAGGGGGAAACAGGAGGAAAGATGCGGGAGAAGTGGAGGAGAGGAGGAGTAAAAGGGGGGGGGGGAAGGGAAGAGTAAAGAGGAAGAGGGAGAAGTTAAGAGGAGGAGAGGAAAAAGAGGAAGAAGGAGGAAGGAAAAGGGTTAGGAGAGGGATGAAGGGGGAATAAAAGAATGAGGAATGAAATAGGGGGAAAGAAGGAGAGAAGATAAGGAGGCGGGAAATTAAAGGGAAAGTGAGAGGGATGAGAGAGGAAGAGGGATAGAATAAAGGATATATGGTGAGTGAAGGATGAAGAAAGAAAAAGAAATGTAAGAATTAGAGAGTGACAGAAGGAGAGGGGAAGGGAGAAAGAGAAAGGAAATGAATGGTAGGAGAGGCAGAGGGAGAATAAAAGAATTAGGGGCAGAGGAGAGGAGAGGGAGAAAGAAGGAGGAAATGAATGGAAGGGGAGAATGAGGGAGAATAAAAAGGAGGAGGAGGAATGCGATAAAGAATATGAGAGAGAGAAGAGGGAGAAAGAGGAGGAGGAAGACCGATAATTAAAAGGCTGATTGGAGGAAGGAAAAAATAAATTGAATAGAAGAGGGGAGAGCGAGAGAGACTAGAAAATGAGGGAAGAGAAAATGAAAAGGGTATAGAATAAAGGAAAGAAAAGGGGGAAGGGGGGAAAGGGGAACGGAGGGGCGGATGAAAAATAGGAAAAGGACGGGGAGAATAAGGGAGGGAAGGGGGGAGAGAGGAGAGGAGGAGAGGAGGGGGAAAAAAGGGAAAAGGTCCAGGGAAAAAAGTAGAAAAGGGAAGGAAGGAGGAAGAGGAAAAATAAAAAAAAGTATGGGGAAAAGATGAAGGGAGGGAGATGAAAGAGTGAGAAGAAAAAAAATAAATAGAGAC
>NW_027215064.1:2500-5880 GCF_042767895.1 Penaeus vannamei | reverse complement strand
CGTGAGAAGGTAACCAACTGTGTGCGAAGATGTATATTTATTTATTGCAGACGACGTTACTCTCTTTGGTTAATCCGGTTTGGGGACTTTCAAGGTAATTACGTTTCATACTTTTTTTTTTCTTGTGTTAAGGTTATGTCCAATTTACCTTGCTTTTGCCTCTGAAGGATGGCCCAGTCTGCTTCGTCCTCTCACTCTCACTTTCCCTCCCCTCGTCTCATATACGCCTCGCCCAGCTCCTGTGTTTTCAACCTCTCCAACATTTCTCTGTTACCTATCAAGCATATACGTCGACCCTCGTGATGTGTTCTCTGTCCGGTGTTCTCGCCTGTTCTCGCTGCACCAACTTTATTGTATATTCATTCATATGTTTACATATCTAATCCTGACGACGCCCAATTAACGCAAAGAACCGTGCATGTTTGTACTCGTCCACTTGCGTCGCGGACACATGTCAACAAACCTTGTTGACTCACAGCCTAGAGGGAACGGGCAGGGGAGAGGCAGAGGGGGGTTGCGAGGGTCGACATGCCAAGCGGTGGGAGGGGAGGGGGTCGAAACTATGGGGTGTGGGTGGGTGGGTGGGTGGGTGGGTGGGTCGCCGCTAGGGTGGGGGAGAGGGTCGAAGCTTCCTTCAATTGCACTCTATTTTTTGGCGCGTAAGGTGTAGGGAAGCGATAGCATGAACGGGGAGCGTTGTTGGAGTTAGAGAAAAATGAGTTGAACTTCAGCGAAAACGACGCTGGATAATTAGGTAAACTTTACTAATTGGAAAATATGCTTGTAATAGGACACGCTATTACAAGTAAACAGTGGTTAATGGGTAAGTATATCCGTTAGATCTCAGACCGTAAAAAGGTCGATCATATTTAAATCTACAATTGCTGGAAACGTGCACTCATGTACAACGAGCAAAAAGAACGACTAAGTAGAAAATACACAAGAACAAAACGAAAACAAACAAACATAATTTCCATACTGAAAACGGTAGTTAACGAAAATAGTTAATGAACAGAAATCCAAAAATAACCTGCATTAACTAAAAAACAAAGTAATGATGAAAAGTACTTGCTTCTTTCGAAAGAGAAAGAAGACGTAACTACGGCGAAAAAAAAAAAAAAAAACGAAGAAAAGGAATGGAAGCGAATCAGGGAGACAACTGAAATCTTTAAATGTGATAAACTTTAGAGTAAAAGCATAAATAAGGAATTGCGATGGTGATTTTTATTATCATTATTTATATTGTTATTATTATTCTCCTTATCATTATTATTATGTTTATTATTATTATCTTATCATTATTATCATTATTCTTATTAGTATTGTTAATACTATTAATATTATATTCACTAGAGTATTTTAAGTAATAAGGGAGTAATATAGTGAAAATGTGTTTCCCATTTTCTGTCTCTATTTACACAAAACACAATACAAGTATTTACCAGTTTGCAGGTAGGGTTCACATGCTAGGCAAGGATAGAAAAAATATCAACGCCATTATTATACTGTGGCAGAATAACGTAACCCTATTGAATATTAATCTAGGAACGGATAGACAAAAACAAACAAACAAACAAACAGACAAACAAACAAACAAAAAACGCAATAATGTTACATAGATAGTTCACCTAAATGATGGCAATTTATGAATCGTCAGTTGTCAACATCTTGCAACATCCTATTGGAGGGTATTTCTTGTGGGATATTTTTACTACGTTTTGAAATTCCTTTTGGGGGTATCTGGATATTTTCCTAAGGGTACGTGGGAGTATCTTAAGACTTTTTTTCCTTTTTGGCAACAGAGTGCATTCTCAAGAGGTGGCAGGCGAATGTGTGTAGAGGGTAGTCTGTGGTCTCTTGTTCATCTCCTTGCATGCCGTCAGATGGGCAAGGCTGTGTGGGCGTGTTTCTGATTGTTAGCGCTCTATCGTTTCTCTCTTTCTTTTTAATCACACTCATATTTGTCACATTCTTTCCTCAGTCTGTCTCTGCCCCCCCTTCTCTCTCTCTATTCATTTTTTATTCTTAACTCTCTCTCTCCTCACCACCTGCTCTCTCTCCTTCCTTTCTTTATTTCCCCTTTTCTCTCACTCTCCCCACCCTCTCTCTCTTTCTACCTACATGTGTGTCTGACCTAATATCTCACTCCGCCGATCTTTCTTCAAAAATGTAGAGAGAGGAAGAGAGAGAGAGGGAGAGAGAGAGAGAGAGAGAGAGAGAGAGAGAGAGAGAGAGAGACAGAGAGAGAGAGAGAGAGAGAGAGAGAGAGAGAGAGAGAGAGAGATAGATAGATAGAGAGAGAGAGAGAGAGAGAGAGAGAGAGAGAGAGAGAGAGAGAGAGAGAGAGAGAGAGAGAGAGAGAAAGGAGAGAGAGAGAGAAAGGAGAGAGAGAGAAAGGAGAGAGAGAGAGAAAGGAGAGATAGATAGATAGATAGATAGAGAGATAGATAGATAGATAGAGAGAGGGGGGAGAAGGCTGCATGTCTCATTCTTCAGTCATTATCTTTAATGTCTCCATCATACGTAAAGCTAGAAAGACCTACGCGTGAGAGCACATGGGAAATTGGTCTCACTGAAATGCACTGCGTGGATGTATAGAAGAAAAACTATACATGAGAATGAAAATTAATAAATTCAGAAGGTTCTTATGTATATATCTTTTTTTACATCTGCCCACAATAAACGCTCTTTGCGTGCATGTAGATTTGAACCACACATACACACACTCACACAGTCTGAAAGAGTAAGGTCGAAAGATAAGAGTGTATAAGATGTATAGAGACAGCAAGATTAAACAGCGATTACATGTTTAGCTTCTTGACAGTATTTAGTGTAGTAGAATTCCAAGTCCAGTTTAATGCGCTGCTATTTTACAGTCAATGTGCTGTATGGTGCTGTGGTAGCGTTGTCGTCCTGCAATCTTGCTGACCCGCGTTCAGTCCCGCACTACCAGTGGATGGTAACCCCGGCCTTTACTTGCTCACAGGGAGTAATTTAGACAGCCTGTTACAACGAAAATGGCCATCATAACAAACGGAACAGAGTAAATTATCATTTGAAATATTATTACTTTTAGAATATAATGAGAGGTAAGGCTTGATGGTCTGATGGCAAAGGAAGATCTTGGTGACATGGTATTCGAAAACCGTTGCTGTAGTTACGCATACACACCCACACTCACGCATAAACGCACACAGACACACTCGCGCCCTCAAACTGATACATATGTAGGCACACAGTAAATTTATTGCAGTGGTTATAATTTGACAATGGTTAGGAAGAAAATGATATTTAATATTGATAATAACGATGGAAAATGAAAATGACGATGCCGATGAGATAGCAGCAGAGAACAAGGCAGAATAAAACAGCCAGTTTCT
>NW_027215062.1:0-2500 GCF_042767895.1 Penaeus vannamei | reverse complement strand
TACAATAGACAACTGTTAGTAAGGGGATTTCTGGAAGTGGCTTGATTGCCTGGGGGCTAACCAGCATGGGAACTGGCGCATCTGGTACTGGCAAATGTTCTTTCAGGAGTGGCACATTTGCCTGAGAAACCATCTGCAAGTGAACTTGTGGAGGCGAAATGTTTGTTTGGGGACCTATTACCAAGGCATATTCATCCAAGGAACTAAAACCGAGGAAACTTTCAACAGTGGCACATTCACCTTAAGAGCTGCCAGCAAAGAAAATTCCAGGATTGGAGCATTCATGTATGGAGTGTAGAATAATGGCCCAGTTGCCAGAAGATTCACCAACAAGAGATATACCAGGAATGTAATGGTCAACGACGGAGCTTCCAGTGATGACCCAGTCACTTAAGAATAAGCCATAAATGACATTGGAATGGGACAGTTCCCTAAGGAGTTTCCAGTGATGACTCTGTCGCTTGAATATCCACTTACAAGGGATATTTCAGGAATGGAACATTCATTAGAGTTGCAGTCACTGATAATCCCCTTGCTTGAGAACCCAACACCAAGGAACCTTCCTGGAATTAAATATTCATCAGTGCAGCTTCAGATGATGGTCCAGTCCTTTGAGGATCCGTCAGCAAGAAATTTAGTGCCGAGCTGCAAATAGTGGCCAGGTCAATTAAGGATTTGTCAGCAAGAGAACTTCGAGCAGCAGAATGCTAACCGAAGGAGCCAAATGGCAATGACTTGTTCATTAGAAGACCACCGATTCATTAGAAGAGCCACAGGGAAAATGACAATTTGCACATTTATCCTTTCTAGGATAAAAATCCAAAGAATATACACAGATTTTCAAAATCTATTTGTTCTACTCACATTCTTCATTATAACACCGAAGTATATTCAGTGACAGAACTTACTTTGAAGATGAAGGATTCGTCTGGGGGAAGATGATCCACAGAAGCGTGAAGCTGGTACCCATGCTTCGCTGTTGCTCCTCCTGCGCACTCTAGGTCCTCCTGCCTCTTGGTCAGATGTCCGAAGCGCTCTTTGGTGATCGCGACCCATACAACCCCGGCTTGTATGAGGGTATTCATCTGAACGGACATAGCAAAGGATTTTTTTAGGTAAGATACGAATGGAAAAGGGGGGGCAGTGAGAAATAGGATTATGGGGGAAAGAGGAAGGAGGGGGAGGGACAGAGAAGAGGGTAAGTATATAATCAATATGTAATTTTTATTTTATTTCCCTATTTCCATCAGAAACAATTCATGTGTTCATGTTTGTAGGACTGATACTGTTTGAGTGATAAATTCGGACCGAAAATATGAATGTCTTACACAAATAAATAAATCTAAACACCAATATCGATTAACTGGTAACACACAAATCAAATGACATGAACTTCTTACTCCGCAGAAGACAAAGTATCTCATCCTACTAACCGGAATCAAGAGGTGGAGGCGATCCGCAGGCATCGAGTCGTCCTTCAGTTCCATTGTGAAAAGGTCCTCGTTTTCATGTTTTTCAATGCGATGGTAGGTCTGTTGCCCCCGTGCTTCCTGCAGTGCATATGCTTCAGGTACTTTTGTCATCACTTCCTTCAGATTCATGTTTGAGAAAGAGCAGAAGTGGAATTTAATCTTGTAACATGATATATCTTATTTTTGTGCCACAATTTGTCAAATCTAAGACTATATATTAGATGTAAATTTGGCTAGAAGCACAAAAAATAAAAGAGCAAAACTATTCTAAAATTTATGCATCAAATGCACACTAGTGATCTACCGTAAAATCAATGCTGGTTGTAGAATATTTGGGTATGAATGGGCACAAATCTCCCACCATGGCTGTGTTGTTACCTTGCATGCTCACACTGGCACAAAAGGCCTGGTTGTCCTTCTTTATCACAACCAATGGCTTTGCGAGAGTGATCAGTGATACCATGATCTGCAATATAATGATATGCTATGAGAGGTTCTTCCGTAAGGGCAATATGTAATGAAAATTACCAACCATAAGTCTAAAACAATGTTTGTCGTTGTTGTTAGTTGTTAGTAAAATTCACTCTTGGTCTTAATCGGCCCTTCTCCCACTTACAGATTCTTTGACAGAGTCAGTAATGGATTGGAGCTGACTTGATTCCAGATTCTCCAAGGTGTTCCAGTTCATCAATTCCATTGAGAAGTTAAGCATCTGAAAAAAAATCTCTTGCTTTATTACTGACATACTATTTTTCTATATACACCCATAAACTATCAATTACAGAAAACCCTTATTAGATCGATTTACTGATAACTACCAGGTGCTTAAGAGGCAGCAACCTGAGCTCTGTCTGGGAAAGTGACAGGCAGTAACACTCTGAAATTTTATATACATCAGTACTTATACTATACAATACTTTCGTGAAGTCTGCTATAATGTTACTGGCCTAAAATCTTAAAATCTAGTAAATATTTTAATTAATCTCATGCTCACTTCTAATTGCACATTCATATCTAATTCTTCATAA
>NW_027215056.1:2500-5861 GCF_042767895.1 Penaeus vannamei | reverse complement strand
TATGGGGATTTTGTAGGAGCCCGGGAAACGGCCCAAAAATTCTTAGAGGGAATTACTGGTGAGGGTGCCCGGCTGGGTTCCGGTTAGGGGACCCTTTTGGCGGGGAACCCGGTGGTTGTTGGGAAGTTTTTTGGCAACCGGGGAAGGGGCCCCAAAAACTTCGAAATCTTGGGTGGTTGAGGAATACCTGTAGGGGCCTTTTCCCCTTTAAGGTGTGTATCCTTTCCCGGCTTCTTCCTATCCCCTGGTATAATTTGGGGGTTTTGGGCGGGTCTTGGGGTTTATTTAAAAGGGGTTTTCTATCCCCCAAATGATTTTCCTTTTAATATTTCAACCCACCTGGTAAAAAGGTCCACGTTTTTCAACCCCCCATCCCAATGCCCTGTTCCTTTTTTCCCCTTTTTTTTTGGCCCCTAGGGCCCGGATTTTGGAATGTTTTGTGTGTTTCCTTGGGGTAAAGTGTTCACCCCCCCACGGACTGCAAGGCTTGGTTACTATTTTGTTTAAAATTTTGTTTTTTAATTGGGGAAGGGCCCCAACTAACAACCATTATCAGGTTTTGGAGGACGCCGGACAAAAGGGCCCCGGAGGTCCCCCCCCCCCAAGGTTATTTGGTGTGGTTCTTTTTGGCCTTCCCTTTTTTAATTTCCCTGTTGCTCCCTTTTCCCTTTTTACGATTGGCTTGACCGGGCCCGCAAATTACCCTGGAAGTTTTGTAGGGGCTTCCAAATTTCCCTGGGGGGTACTTTAAAAGTTCCCGCTTTAAAGGGCATAGCCAAACCACAAACCCCCTTAAACCAAGGAAAAACCCGATAAGGTTTACATTTTTTTCCCCGGGGGAAAACGTTTTTAAAAATCGGCAGGTTCCCACCGGGGGTATTGTTGCCTGGCCCCGTTCCCCTAAAACCCCGTAAGGGGTTTAATTTTCTTTCCCCGGGGGTTTTGAAGGGTATGATTTAACATTCCCTTACAACCAAAAACCAAGTTTAAAGGAAAATGCCTAAGTACCATACGAACAACAAAACATTATAAAGTTTTCTTTGGGGTCTTTTGATGCAAACTAATGCAAGGAGTCCATAGCATTGCGGTCCGCCACACAGGGAAAAAAATGAACTTGTGAGAAAAATCTCTCTAAAGTCCAAAACTCAAAGCCAACCCCCGAGCCACTCCGAAACCAACACCCCCAAAAAATACAAACGAAACCGAAAATAAAGCCATTAAAATTTTTCCTTTTTAAACAAATTGTTTCCTCTAGTTAAAAAAGTTCCCAGTTTGAAATCTTCGAGAACACTCTTCCTTCCCCAGAAAACAGGGTGAAACCCCCTCTTTAAACACACAAACCTTTTGCAACCACAACCCCAAAGCAAACCCCGGAGAAAGCAGAAGGGACAAAGGAAAAGGAAAAAAGAAAAACCCACCCACTAAAAAAAAAAAGAAGAAAGATTCCCCGGGTGGTGGGGGTGGTGAATTCCTCAAGGGGGGGAGAGCTCGAATTTCCCCCCAGGAGGTCATGCCCGTGGGCCCCCCCAGGTCCCTTGGGGCCTTTGGGGCAGGGGATTGGGGAATTTGGCGCATTCCCAGAACCCTCCGGGCGCGAGGACCCTCCGCCCGAGGAACGGGATGCCCAAGGAAGCTATGGGCGGTTACCCAGAAGGAAACCCCGGGAAGGGGTTTCCCGAGGTGAAACCCAATGTGTGTCTATACGTATCTTTTGGGTTATGGGATGTTGTCCTATTTATTCTGCTACGAAGGTTGTTGGCCATGGTAATCCGCAAAGGAGGGTTTTTTGGTCCTGTTATAAAAATCCCTTCGAATTCCTTCCTTCCAAATTTTTTTTGTGGGTTTTCCCAAGGGCCCCTTTTTCCTTAAGGCCCTCCCAAAAAGTCTTCTGGATTTACAGTTTTTTTTAATCATCTTTTGGCCGGATCCCAGACCAGCAACCCGTTACCATCGATGGGGGTTTTTACTTTGTAAAAATCCTACCTGGCCCCTTTCCCCTATAAACCCTTGGAAAGCGCCCTGTTTGTTTGGACCAAAGGGGTGCTCCCCATTACAACCCCCAAGTTGGTTCGGGTTTAGTTTTAGGGTTTTTCCCCCACCAAAAAAAAGATCTTTGGCCCAAAAGATTGGGGTCTTTAAATTTGAAATTAATTTGTTTTTTAGGCTAAAAAGATGGGCTTGGAATTACTTGCCCAACTCTTTCCACTGTGAACCCCCCGGTCAGAAGCCCCATTTAGCCAGAAAGGCAAACGTTGATTTTGAAATGTTTCGATTTAAATTAAAGTGGTGGGGGTTTTATCCTTAGAATCCAAATTTGTTCCCAAATTGGAAATGGAAAAATTGGTCAAACCAGGCATTCCCCGGGTTTTGGGGAAAAACGTTAAGTTAAATTTTCCCCTTTTTCTCCCCTTCCTTTTAAGTTTTAAATCCCGGGGGAATTAAAATTTTAAAACATGGCCCAAGTCTTCTCCCTCCCCCCCCCCTGTTCAAACATCAGGTTTTTAAAATGGAGTGAAAAGGGAGAGCCACCGGCAATTCCAGGAAAGGTTTGGGCGACCCCGGCTCGTCCTTTGGTGAGGGAAACTTTCTGGGTTCCCGGGAAACCCAGGTCTTAGGGGGGCTTAATTTTTCCCTGAAATTTTTAATTTTCCTCTAGCCTCCGTTCCGGGTTTTCCCTTTTTTAAAACTGTCTTGTGCCCTTTTAAGCCCCAAAAACCCCGATGAATTTTCCCCCCTTCCTTGAACTTTCCTTCAAAATTTAACTCGGTAAGGTTATGAAATTTCTCCAAAAATTTGGTTTCGGGAAACCCGGGACGTAAATATTAAAACTCTAAAACAAAGCCCAAATAAAAAATTTCTTTCCAAAAATTCCCCCGGGGGCATGCGGCTGCAACCTGGCACAAAATCCCCCCCTTTGATTAAAAATTTTCCCTTTCCCGGGCGAAGTTAAATAAATTTTTCCAACAGTTTGGGAATTTGCATGCCGGGTATGGGGGACACCCTCGCCTTTAATTTTACAAAGCCCCCCCAACAAGCCTTCTTCCCTCCTCGTCATTGCCCGAGGTTTCAGGGGGTTGGGACTTTTAACCTCCGGTGGGGATTTGGTTGGAACCCCCCAAAAAGTTCTTTCCAGAAACCCCACCCCCCTATGATTTTCACCCAAAGTCAAGCCCCTTGGTACCATCCCGGGGGGTTCCCTTTCCGACTTCGTTTCTTGATGAACCAAAGGGCCCCGCCGAAACCTCATTGTTTTTTTGGTTCCTGGGCCCCAGAAAGGTATACAAACATTCAAACCTTTAAACAACCATTATCCCCCAAAAACACAACCAATCCAAGGGGAAAAAAGAAAATTGGATTATTA
>NW_027215053.1:0-5853 GCF_042767895.1 Penaeus vannamei | reverse complement strand
ACCTGCACACTGATGTGGCAATTAAAACTGAGCATTAAAAACATTTGTGTGTGTGTGTGTGCCGCGGACGCCTTGCCCCCCGCGGGACCCGCCGCAATGTGGTTGGCTTCTGACTACGGACTAAAATTGAGGGGAGGGGGGGGAGGAGGGAAGGCGGAAGAAGATGAGAGGGAGAGGGGGAAAGGGGACAAGGGGGGGGATAATGCGCATCACTCAGTGCTCACAACGTACTTCGGGACCCTTCTTCCCAGGCTCCACTATTTTCCCCGAAAAACCTAATCGAATTTTCGGGATGATGTAAAGTGAGTTTCCCGGAGGAGGAACGGGGACCTTTGGGAAGTCACGATGCAAAAAAATCATATCAAATATGAATAAATAGTTGCATTCAGAAGTTAACAACAGGAAAGGCCACAGGTTATCACAATAAAAGGTTCTAAAAGGACGGGCAATCGTTAATTTAAAAAGCTCAAAAAAATCTTAGTGTCCAAATCGATTGGTAATGATTGAAAAAGTAAAAAATCAAGGGGGGGACATTTTCCCCATGTGTTGACTTTAAAGCCTCCAACAGCGGGGTGACCCCAAAGTGGTGGCTTACAACCCGTCATTTCCCCAACCTTAAGTTATGGTCACGTGCAACAACTGGGGGCCCTTTTCCCGGACTACCAGTTGAGCCGGCGACAAACAACAGGGGATTAGTACTATTTACGGCGACAGATGTTTATCAAAGAGAAGAGAGATGTGGGTTTGTACAACCATGTGGTTGAGGTCAGGACAGGCCAGGAGTGGTGAGAGCATCCCGTGTGTTTGAAAAACCACAGGATTCAAAAAGGGTAACAAAAGATACCCCCCAGATCCTTAGCAAAACCCCTCGAGGTGGCGACAGGTTTTTGCACTGGGGGAACGTGTCTGACGCCACCCTGCCTCTCACAGGTGCTGCTGCTGCTTTGAGCTATCCCTTTCCCCCCGGAATCAGGAAGGCAACAGCCTCGACCAGCTGCTGCTGCTGCTGCGTTGCCATGGTGAGCTGCTCCAGACATCAGATTCCTCGTAGATACGCAGGGCCCCGGCCGGCGGGGGTCGGGGCGAGGCCCTCCACTGAGATTGCCCTCCTGGCGTCATGCCGCGCTCAGCACCAGTCAGCCATGTGTTGAAATCTTAAAGGGGGTCGGGTCTGTATCGTTCAGATGGCGGGATTTTTGGGTGGCGTCAAGACAGGTTTTATGGTGAATTTTCGTAAGTTGCTAACGTCCTCTGGCGATGTCGCAAAGGCGAAGAAAAAGTTTAATTATACATACAACTGCATAAGGTATAAAAGGGGGGAATATCTTTGGTAGGGTCATGGATTCAAGATTATTCAGAAAAAAGAAGAACAGCGTCAACACATACCACCGTGGGCACGAATGGAGGCTTGACCTTGCGTTGAAAAAAGATCACCCCATAAACTTACGGAAGAACTGCTGCTTGACATCTTCTGCATCTTTCACTAGCCCCTAGGCGTCTGTCGGGGTGCTTGCGGGGGTTTTTACATGATAGCCACGGCTTGAGGGAAAGGGGAAACCCGGGGGTCCCCACTTCATCGTTTACAATGCTTCAAAGATTTCTTCTTCGTCGTCCCCGGGGGAACGGAGACTGCAAAACAAATAATTAACATTAATTAAAAAAAATTAATCCCCATTCACCTAATCATTAAGAACACATTTCGCAGAGGCAAATCTTAACCCCAACGGGCCCGAACAGAAGCGGCGACCACCCCCCCAACCAACATCTCGAAGATGAGGACGCCCGACCCCCCAGTCAACGGGCTGTGTACGAGGTCTCGGTGAGCCCCCGGGCCCAGGAACTCTGGCGTGCCCAAAAGGTGCCGGCCCGGTCGCCGTAGCCCATGCCTTCCTTGCACAGCCCGAAGTGGGGACGGTATCCCTCCGTGTCCAAGAGGAGATTGTCAGTTTGGGAGATCACGATAGATGATCTTGTTTTCATGAAGATACGGGGGCCGAGAACGACGCAGGCGGCGAGAAAAGGCGGGGCTCGTCGAACCTCGGCGTGGATGCATCAAGGGGCCCACCAGCAGCATACCCATAAAAAACACACGTGACTCTGCAAGGCAAATCGTAATGGGCGAAGTCCCTTCGTACTTGGTATAGCTTAGGAACAGCACAAGTGGGTGGCAATAATGTTTTTTTAAAACTTTAAAAACGTGGCACTCACCTCAGTTTGGAAGCATGCGAAAAGGTTACGAGGGAAAGGGGTGCCTGACGGAGTTGGACCCGAAGATACGCCGGCCAGGAGGCTCTCCACTTCGTCGCGAGCGATGATGTCGCCCTTCTTGAGAGCCTTGATGGCGAAGTACTCGCCCTGTTCTTGTACTGACCCAGGACCTTCCGGGGACCTCGGCCCAGTAGGAGATGAGACGGAACTGGTCCACCCCCATGGACCCAAACGGGGAGTTGCTAGGTCTCACGCCAGTCCCGGTCGCGGTCGAACCGGGACGCGGCAGTCGTCGCGCCCGGACCTCGTCCACATCATGGCCGCCAACCTGCAAACCGAGGGTTAGTCCCCGTGGGGGGCCGCGCCCTTCCTGTCTCAGGATGTCATTTTGATTTGTATCACAGATATTGGGGGGGAATTCCAAGTTCAAGGTATTCAGGGGTTGAAAGGGAGAAAAAATCAGTGAATGAATAAAGATTAATTTTAAAGGGGGTTTAGAGAGTATCAATCAAGAGCAAGTGGGTGACTTGAGACAGCCTAAGAGTAATATCATACAGTTACGAAAGAGAAGGGAAATCCCAAAACCCATGCCAGAAGAACCAAGTTTCAGGGTGTCAGGTTAGGGATTACGGGTTAGGGGCAGACAAGTCTTTACCACGAGGTGAGAGAAAGTCGGGGACAGTCTTACGCCGGAACAAAAGTTAGTTTCGGGGCAGAGATGATTGACAGTTTACTGCTGGTTACATCGAAGGGGGGAAGTCCCGACAAACGAGACTGTGTTAGGGGTCGGCGCCCCTGGGCGGCGCGGGGGCCCGCAAAGTTTAGGGGAGTGTACCTGGTCGTCTGGCAGGTGGACATGGTAGGAGGGCGGGGGGAAAGAGCGGGGGAGAGCAGGAGCGGTGCTTCCTCCGCAAGGTTCCCCCCCTCCTCCTCCTCTACCTCTTCGATACTGACCTGGCCCCCGACAGGGGGCCCCGGGGCGACCAGCCGAGATCGACCGCGTCCCCTTGTGCAGGAAGTTGAACCGTTTAGGCATTCTGAACACCAAGGAATAACAGAGTGAGAAGACAGGAAGAAAATGTTCCTTTTCTATAAGACTTTACCCTCTACTCTGTCAACAAAATGCAGGGTCTAAGTGCAATACTAGATTGTGGTATGAGAAAATAAATGAATAAAACTACAAATAAAATATAAATAAAATGGGGCAGATGACTCCGTTAATCATACAAAATGGCGTGAAGTCGTTAAGACAACATGACATGCAAGATGCAGTTAACTTTGGCCGAGGATAAACCACTAAATATAGGCGGCTCTAACAATGGTCTTTGCTATCATGAGGCCACGGGACGCGCCCCCCGCCCCCGCCACGCGGGCGAGACAATTACCTGTAGAAGGTTCTGCCACGTCTCGGGCTTCAGCACCTTTTTGAGCAAGTGGACGAACGCCTGCGGGTTTCGTTGAGCGTCGACACGCCCTTAATGTCTGCACACCCTTTGATCAGGGACAGGACGTTCCTTCCCCCTTCCTCCCGCTCCTGCCGACTGGCCCCCAAATCAGCCACCATCGCGATCAGCTGACTTTTCCCGCAACACTTCACTTTCAAAAGTCCACAGAAACAAGGTCCTCCTCCCACGTCTGGTGTATGAAGGCAAACCAAGTCAATTCTCAGGTAGTCGACAAGATCCACTGGGACGCTGAGATGCGAACTGACGCTGGCCGATCGCGACCCAGAAATTATGTCGCTCGTTATCGGCGGCGAGATACGGTCTGCCGATAGCAGTTTCCCCCTCCCCGTCCGTTTTCCCCCCCGCTCTCAGACCAACGAGCAATTTCCCCCTTTAAAAGAGAGGCGCAACGTGGAACTGAAGGGGGGGGTCACATCTCAAACCATATACAATCTCAAAAAACACACACATTCCTAAACTGAAAAAAAGCTGAAAAAACCCCCCCCCCGATCGCTTTTCCCTCCTGGGGCGGCATCGAGCGAACCAGAGGAACCCGGATTAGCCTATGACCAAGCGGGAGCCGGGGTGACCCTGATTAAGCTTTTTTCCCAGATGTTAATCCCAACTTTTTTCCCCCTTGTTGTTTCTCTGTTTTCTTACACTATTTTC
This sequence comes from Penaeus vannamei, assembly GCF_042767895.1. Lineage (NCBI taxonomy): Eukaryota > Metazoa > Arthropoda > Malacostraca > Decapoda > Penaeidae > Penaeus > Penaeus vannamei. The sequence continues at coordinate 1,531 of NW_027215053.1, read as the reverse complement.
TAGACCGGTCATCTTATTGACGTAAAAAATAAGGAAAACGCCTATATCCAGTATATCCCATTGTATCAAAACAATTATCAAAGGTTGTTTTCTTTACATCTATAAAAAAAAAAAAAAATTTACTGTCTACCTTGAAAACCTTTTCGAGGCTGAACCTGAGCCCTCACGGATCATTAACGTCGAGGAGCCTTCCAACGCTTACATTCCCCCTCCTTCTATCGTACTCAGACACACACAAAATATAGATACACACACATACAACGGCCCAAAAAATCCACGCCACCCCCAATAAATAAATAAATAAATTTATTTATTTATTTTTTTAAAACTCCCGTTTTCCCCCCCACCCCGCCCCAAACACACCCCCCAAAAACTACCTGGGACATTCTGTGTCCTCTGCGACATCCCCAGGAACCACGCTTCGCCCCAAAGGACAAAGTCCTGAAGGGGCCTTTTTCGCATCAGCTGCTATCGCCCGAATCGCCGACGAAGGCAAAATTGGCCGTTTCGGCCATGAGGACAGCCCCCATATCCCCCTTGCCAACCGAAAAAGGCATTTTCTTACGTCAGTCGGGCAATCGCTGAACAAACCTTAATCATCCTTGCATTCGTCAAGCTTCCTTTTTCAAATGATATGGACTCACGTGCCTACAAAACAACACTGGGCGAGGGGTTTCCGAACCTCGCCCCCACGAACACGAAATAAACACGGGAAAAACCAAAACAATAATAATCCAAAAAAAAAAACACACAAACCCCGGCCCCCCTTCCCCCACGGCTTAGCAATCGCCCCACCAAGGCCGCCCAGCGCCCCCCCGAAAGCCGCCTGCGAAAGCCCCGTAGGAGGGTCAGGCGCGATCACGACCTCTTCCCTACAGGTGTCCTTCTCCCCCCCGCCGCACAAAAACTGGCCCGCTCGGCTCCTCGCAGGACCTTTTTCCCGGGACCAGTGAACCCAGCCGAGGACGGGACGTCTCTCCCCTCCCCCTCCCAAACCCCTTGCCAACGCCCACATCCTTCAATGCAGTTCCTCGCACTGACGGACATATCCAAGCACAACCTTCCCCCCCCAAATACACCAGCCACACTTTCCTTGATAGAATGCATACATTAACAAGCAAAAACATCTGCCCCTAAAATCCCCGCGAGGCCGACACGAACGGAGCCACGCCTCCTCAAGCAGCCGTAGGGGAAAATTTGAAGGCTGTAGCAGAGGCGATGACAGGGTGTGAGGGGGCCGGGGTAGGGACGAGGGTAGTGGGGCAGGCCGCAGGTGAGGGGGGGAGGCAGGGGGGGGGGGGAGACCCCGTGATCAAAAGGTCCCGTCACGTGATAGGCCTATGGGTCCCAAACTGTCTGCAGGCAATTTAAGCAGGCGATGGGCGACCTGCCTGGGAAAAGCGGGCGGAGGCTACCCAAGCACAGACCTTGCCTTTGAGCCCGGGCCCGGGACTCCCGCGCTTTCTTTTCCTCTGCGTTCCATTTCTACAATATGCACTCTTCTAACTGTTTATAATTCACTTTTTTTTAA
>NW_027215052.1:0-5848 GCF_042767895.1 Penaeus vannamei | reverse complement strand
CCCCCCAGTGCCCCTTAAAAGGGTAAGGGCTAGAAATCAGGGGAATAGCATGCCCATGGTTCCTGCAGGTTGTTCAGGACTGGCACAAGGTCAGCCTTTCATCCTTTCAGCATGGCTCTTACACCTTAGGAAGTAGATAGTAGATCAAGTTGACAGTAAGCATTAATGAGGGAGTAGCAGTAGCAATTGATAGAGCCGTTATCAAAGGGGAGGCAATTTCAGATAGGCTTGTTCATGAAGGGGCAAGTCTCAGTAATCCATATAAGGGTACAAAACCTTCATTACTGACCATGGTAAGCTTCAAATATGTGGGGATGAGAAGTGGTTTGCCTAAAGATTAATCAAGGGAATACTGTGCCCATGGCTCTCCAAGACTGTTCAGGACAGAGCCAGCTTGTCATCCTTTCAGCATGGCTATTACACTTCTTAGAAAGTGGACTGAAGATGAATAGGAGAAGAGATGGAAAAATAGGGGAGGAGAAGACCATGAGAATTTAGTTGTAGTACGAGCTGAGGCTTAGGGTTGGGGTGATCTCCAATATTGTGCTTGTCTGTCCCCTATGGCCCCATCAATAACAACTGGTAATATGGGGGTAACAATAGTAATAAATATGTTGCCAAAATAATGATTTTTAAATTCAATAAGGTAAACACCATTTTTCTGCATAAAGAAACCAGAAAACACTTTTCAAGCCCTTTTTTGAAAAATTAGTAACTAATGTAACTCTCTTCATATCTTGATATCCAGTGTCATTAAACAATACTGAAAATGTGAGAAAAGAAAAAATGTGTACAATTTTTTTGTATGTACATTTTCCCATTGCATTAATGTAGGAAGTAATAAAAAGAATCTCATATGGCTTTCTGTTATCATTTAATTTCTAAAAGTCTTCAGGATCAGGATGTTCACTGTTCCTAATTTAACATGCAACTTAAAAAGCCAAAGTGGGAACACCTACTATTCACCGTGTCATTCTCAAAAATATGCCTTTTACTGCTTTTGTCAATACAGATTAAACAAGCAAGGATCAATTTTGAATCCTTCAGCATCAGCATCAATTAATATCTACCTTTAGCAAACTCAAGTCTTTAATAATACTGCTGGGGTGAACAAAACGCAGTGTCCTGTCATGTGCTAAAAGCTATCAATACAATATACCATAAACAATATGGCACCTATAGATTGGGAAACTAGTTACACACTGAGAAGGCACATTTAAGAATATTGGTACATGAAAAAAATCACAGTAATGATTGTAATAATGCTCTGAACAATAATTAATATATTATATATCTTGAGCTGAGGGGAGGTAATCAACTAATGAGCTCTAAAAATAAGTCTACATCACAATGAGCTTGTATGAATATTCAGTTTCCTACAGAGTATTGATATGTTTTGAATTTTGTGCATAACAGCATAGGAAAAAGAGACACTTAGATACTAAATATATCAAGAAAAGAAAAGGATGTGACAAAAAGACACCCCAAAAAAGAAAAGGTTATGAAAAAAATGTAAAACAATAAAACTGAAAAAAGACAGAACATCAAATTCAAAGTGGAAGAAATTAAGCCATTAAAAAGCTTAGGCTCACATTAACCCCTTGTATGCCCTGTAATATTACATAAAACTAGGTGAGAACAGGTCCTATGAAATTACTTCTCGGTTAAAAATTTTCCAGTTACCATTGTTCTTTCTACTCTCCTCACACATAAAGATGGACACAAAAACAAACACAAAGCATTCAACAGGGCAAAAATGAGTTGGTGGCCTGCTGACAGACTTTGCTTGCATCCAAAGGCAAACTGAACAGTGACCACAAGTGTAAGGCCCTTTTTCCACAATAATAATTCTTGTTATTGCTCGCCATGGTTATCATAGCACACACAGCCCTGTTGGGTACCTCCTCTTATTCCTGCCTGACTTTGATTACATCTCATGTGGACAACATGTTTCCACAGACATAAAAACAGACAAATCCCAACATACATTGCTTGTTCACATGGACAGGGTTTCTGTTTCCAATTAGCTAATTTATTTCAATGCCACACAAAAGCACATATACACAACATTAAAAGAAAAACCAAAGGGCACACAAACATCTGCAAATATCCAATGAATAGAGACAATAACAAATAGATAAAATTGCTTTTTTATTCTTTCTTCCAAGATCTTTCAAGACTGATGGTTACCAGGTTTAAGGAATAAGATATAAGGAATAAGAGGAGCCTGTCTCACCGAACTGACCATCCTTATCTCATCCAAACCTCACATTCACCAGCCACCACCTTCCACACTCCTCCAATATAAAATGATGTCAATAAATGAGAATAGCATACATTTTCAGTTTTCTTCCTCATTGCCAACATTTCTTAAAACAAACATTTTCTTCATATCTGTTTTTAGTGGAAAGTTGACCATCTATCCCACAAGGGGTTAAATTCGAAAATTTCTCATTGTAGTTATAATTTACTCTCTCAGCAAAATACTGTCATGACAATATCTTTTGACTTAAAAAATAAAACAAAAAGATGAATCATAATGCCTATAAAGGAGCAATCTGTAACAACTGATGTTACAACAAAATTTCATATTACCAAAAAGATGGTAACATAATAAACGTAAACAAAATAACTTGTTCCATGAACCATGGAATGATAAATATGACAGAATTCTATACAATCCACTCAATTATCGCCAAATACAGATATACATTTTATTTTCAAAATATCAAAAAATTCACATGCAAAACAGCCTATATAATGGCTAACATTGAAATGGTTTCAAAATGCATTACAATACATTACCATAGTTTTTTACAAGGATAGTTACAAACCTAAATGCAAAAATACATGATTTGGTTCATGGTATATAAAGTGGAATTCATAGAACACTTGGGTTTTGACATCTTTTGTTATGCAATTCTAAATTTCAACATTACAAAAGGTTAAAGAAAAAGTCACAGAGTATTTCAAACTTATACCATTAAAAATAGAACAATTTCATATTACAGCTGATACATATACTTTAATAATACTGTCTGGAAACATTATGAGCTTCTTATTTGATAAGGTAAAGCTCTTTGATATCATTCTTTGCAAGAAATGGAAAAAAATAATGTTCTATAAAAAGCATTTGGAATTTACCAAGTTGCATTTCTACCTCTAATTAGTGGCCGGAAGGTATAAAATTCAAATTCATGCCTGGGTATCAAATATTACTTTAAAGTGTGAAAATCTAATCAAAGACAATTTTCTTCTAGTACAACAACAAATAAATTTAAGGCCACTAGTTCTCTGAGTGAAAAGGGTTAACTCTTGATATTAGGGATGTGAATTCCAAGTGGGTCCCTATTATCCCAGTCATTATATGACATTTCATGTCATCACAATCCTACAATCAGTACATACTAACACTGCCAATATATACAGTTCAATAGTTGCTACAGTATCTTTTTCAATGTGCAGGTAAATGAGAGAGGTAAAACTTATTCCAATTCTTTCACTGTCTTGAGGTTTTGTTATATTACCTCTGTTTACATATAGAGGGCTCCAAAAGTACTTACTTATTAAGAAGAAATTATGTAATTAATATGTTTAGATTTTTAAAAATATTCATGGAAAGAAACTCAACTGTTCCCTCTATTTGCACTGCCTAGAATACTGGTATTTTCTTTTTGGTAACCAGTGACAAGCAAGTAGTGAGATTTTGAAAAAAAAGGACATCAAAACTAACATAGCCAAAAACTAGTCTACACAACAAAAATGATAAGGGACATTTCTTCTAATGTCAAATGATAGTACTGGGTATACAAAATCAAATTTAATTCATATTGTGTAAAATCAAACAACTTATAAAAATGACTAGGACTGTAGTTTGCCAAAAGAATATTCACTAACATTAAACAGTATGAGTAAACACACTTCTGAATATTTGATGGAATAAACAGTCTACCTGACTCATTTTTCCTGGGCAATATATTATTAAAGGTACAAGTCTTATGAATATTATATCAAATGCCAAGATTTTCTTGAAAATCAAGCAAATGAAAAATTTCTGCCATCCATGTCTTACATCAATAAACATAAAAACCCTATTTATATGTTTAGATTAAAGCTACTACACTGTTTTTTTATCACACAAAAGAGAAGCAGATAATGGAATTTGATTTTATCACTCTCATACCTCCCCTTCTTTTTGCTTTAGGAGATGATGGAACTCATTTCAATTTCTTTCATCTCCTGAATGTCCGCCTTTAGCCTCAGCTTCAGAATCTCACGCCATATGGCCTCGAGATGCTCTGGATGTGCTATGCCTAGCCTGATGAGGGTTCCTTCCGTCATCCTCACAAGGGCCTTGCCAGTGATGTCATGCTGAAAGTGATATAATATATCAATCAAAATAATTTGCTATGGCTCCTTTCTAATACTGGTTAAATATTTTAGCAACCCCCCTTTTTTCATGCAAGTACCAATCATTCAGCGGTCTTCCATCTAAAAATATGTAATATATATATATGCCTTCACTAACTACTTTTACTTAGAAAATTAATAATAATAACAATCATAACAATATAAATAATTATTCAAAAATTCTTACATATAGGTCTGTATTTGTACATTTGTCTACCTGCATCTCAGTTTTACGAACCTGAATGAGAAGATGGGAATATAGCTGAAAATATTCACTACAGTGCCGCTTGAACCACTTTTGAACATCTGCCGTAGTCCAAAGATAACACGGCTTCGGACGAGTTAGTTTACCCTGTTAGAAAAAATAAAACTCCATTACATTACATGCACATACATGTCAAAACGTCTAAACTGACTTACAAAAAGATATTCACTCAAACTTGCAAAGATAACACACAGACCCCAAGAGACAGAGTATCTTATTTACCTTTGGTTTTGCAGTTTGAGATGCATCCACTCCTAGTGTCATTGTCATGGTCTTCTATTCTGGATCTGAGAGTAAAAATTTTGTACTGTGTCATGATAGCCTTGTGAACTCAGTGAACTTAATCTTAAGAAACAAATATTCAGTGCTGTGACATATAGTTATATGCATTAATATCTTTATTTTTCTATTTTCTTCTGTGATCTGATTCTAGACCTAAGACTTCCCAACCCTTAAGGAAATTGTGGCTTTGGTTTGTGGCCAGTCTATCCTAGTGAATGCTTGTCCATCAGAAAGGAAGGTTAGCATGCTACCACAGAGCAAAAGGAAAAAAGAAAAAAGAAAATCTTTCTTGAATTCCTTACTCTGACTGTCCTGCATGTGATGTACAATAGCCAGAAGTACAATAGCCAGAAGTACAATTGCATATTACAAATTTCCTTGATAAAAAAAAAATGTATATATCAATAGTGCTTGATTCTAGGGGATGACTTCCCTAGAAAGTGAACTAATGACCTAAACTTTTCTAATATCAGAGAAAATTAGATAAATTATGTATGAACTATTGTAACATTCAAACAAAAGGATAGAGAAGTTTGTTATATATTTTAGTTTTCTCATGAAAGAAATGAAAGAATGGAAGTTAAATGTATTCTTTTCATATATAAAAACTGCCAAAATAGAATGAGTATTACATTTACAAAATTAAATCTGTCAATTTGTGTGCAATATCACTGCCTTTCCAAGTTACAAAATTTTGAATTGTAGAGAGCACACTGAATAAACGTATATATAAATTTTTAATATTTAATGTTTGAAACAAATAAATGTGCTAGACATCAAAGGTAAGGTATTGTGTCAGAAAGGGTAAAGAGAAGTCAAAGATTAGGATAAAATGAGTTAGAAGTCAAAGATTAGAGAGCGTTATGGGTTAGTATGGTAGTGAAAAGGGAA
>NW_027215046.1:0-5840 GCF_042767895.1 Penaeus vannamei | reverse complement strand
CAATTAAATCGGGAGTACCGTGTCCATAGTTCCCGCAGGCCGTTCAAGACTGGCATAAGGTCAGCCTTTCATCCTTTCAGCATGGCTCTTACACCTTAGGAAGTAGATAGCAGAAGGGGTTGGAGAAGGGACGGAAACAAAAAGCTGGAGAGGGAATAGACCATGCAAAATTAGTTGAGTCGAGGGCTGAGGCCCTAGGCAGGGGAGATCCCTGCATTGGGTCTCAGTTTCCGTCACCTAAGCCCCCCCCCCCACACACACACACAACAACGGGAAAGTGATTGGGGGTGGAAAAGAGAATGTCCATGTGAATGAACAAAGCAGTTAGAAATGAAGAAAACATAGGAAGTTGAGATTGAGGGATAGTTTGGTGAGGGAAAGAAAGGGGGAGAAGAAAAGACCATGCATAATTGGTTGGGCTAAGGGCTGAAACCCAAGGCAGGGGAGATCCCTAACATTGGGCCTCAACCTCGGTCTCCTATGCCCCTGATGGCAATGGGCATGGGATTAAGAGGGTAATTAATATAATGTGGTGCATTAATATACAAGAAATTGAGAGATGACCAATGCAGAAGCATTTGCTCATGTATAATCCACATTCAAGTATTTAACCCCTCTTTACAAATTCTTTAAGATTTACAGCCTACATTTATCATACAATAAAAAAGGATCATAGAAACACTAGTTATATTAAAAAGTTTATTCATCACAATGTATGTTGGAAACAATATTCCACAGCACAGCTGGTTGCTGCACTAACTTCCTCTATACACACATACTCGCGTCACCAACATTCACCCGGAGTCATAGTATGGCTACGCTTGAGGTGCCACTAAAATAAACTTTTTCCTCTCTTTTCTCTTAATTTCCTTCATTTACATGGAATTGGCTATATTTCACAATGGGGGATACCTTACACATAAGATGACTTTCATGGAATTATGACCAAAGTTGAATATGTCTAAAAAATAATGGAAGATAAAAAATATTATTATAAATTTCTTAACAAAAGACACCATAAAGGTAACTGTACACATTTTCCATTGTAAATTTTCTATGATATAAAAACAATCAAAAGGATAAAGAAAATAAAAATTTGTGGTGAAAGCAGAGATGGAGGGAGGGAGGGAGGGAGGGAGGGGGAGGGAGAGAGTGAGAGGGTGGACGGGAAGAGGGAGGGGGAAGAAAGGGAGAAAAGGGGGGGGGGAGAGTAGGGAACCATGAGAGAAAAGGGGGAAGATTAGGGAACAGAGCAGAAAGGGGGGGTAGAGAACAGAGACAGAAAAGGGGGGAGAGTAGGGAAGAGAGAGAAAAGGGAGACAAGTAGGGAACAGATAGAAAAAGGGGGAGAGTAGGGAACAGAGAGAGAAAAGGGGGGAGAGTAGGGAACAGAGAGAGAAAAGGGAGGCGAGTAGGGAACAGAGAGAGAAAAGGGAGGCGAGTAGGGAACAGAGAGAGAAAAGGGAGGCGAGTAGGGAACAGAGAGAGAAAAGGGAGGCGAGTAGGGAACAGAGAGAGGGAAGGGCACAAGAGTAGAGAACAGGAGAAGGGAGCAGAATGAGATGGGGAATGCATGCTGGTGTGGCATCCAAAGTTACAATACAGAAGATGAGGAATATGGAGGGAGGGAACTGGAAGAAAACAGTAATATATGCTCATGTGCATGCATGTCTGTGTGTGCACACCTGTGTTGTATTCGCATCTAACCCAGTTTTTAAAATAGTGCAATTATGTACCTGTATAAAAAAAGTAAAAGTGACTTAGAACCTATTTCCCTGTCTTAAAGTGTAAATGTTTAAACACTTACAGATTGTCTTTAATGATCATTAATGTGAAAGAATTGGCTTCATAGACACACATGAAAAAGACATTTCTTAAAACACAGAATTGTGTGTAGGGTGGATGATCAAATGCATGATGCCAGCAAAAATATAAATGAATAAAAAATAGAGAAAAAATGTCAGAAGCATGTAGCAAAAAATAGATTGTCAGTAAAAATTAATCTGGTCATAATTAACTAATCAGCAGCATGACATTTGTTCGTCTGAACTCACAAGTACACTATTAAAGAAAAAAATTATCCTGTAATAATATTTCAAGATTTAATAGAACTAAGGAAAGTGAGGGGAGGCAAAGAACTCTAAAGAAAATGTGTGCATGAACACATTCCTAAACAAAGTCTTAAACAAAGACCAGTTTTTTTCTTACCAGACACTTCAGTGCCTTTTGTGTCACAGGAGAAAGAATGTGTGCTTATGTGCAAATTCATGTGTCCTCATGTACAGTTTACACAAACACTGTTTTACACAGACAAATGATAAACACAAATACCAATAACAGGAGTTAAAAAGAAGTGAAATAGGGCAAAATGGCACGCCAAAAAATACAGGATCTAACATCAAATGAGAACATTTCCTAAAGATTTAGAGTAACAAAGTTAATGGTGCTCCAGGCACAAAATTGAAAAAAAAATAGAGAAAATATTACAATACAATATGTTTAGGACTTCAGACTACTTCCATATACCATATAATCGAAACATCCTTACCATACAACTTGTGTTTCTGTTGTACCAGCATTTGTGATAACTCATCTACAGCCAGCATAATAATGACATTTTCACAATACTGTTTAGAACTTTGCCATGTTAAGTTGTGTCATAGTGTTCACTGTTCACATCAATGACATAGATATCCATTGGCATTGGCCTTATTTTAAAGGAAAAACTATAATTAATAAAAATGACTAAGAAAGAGAGCAAAAAAGTAAACAAACAATGCTAATAAACTAAACAAAAAAGTCCCTTGATGTTCAAAATAACCATAAAGTATATAAAAAAGAGGTAAACTAAATTCCTCACAAAGCAACAAATACCACATTTCCAACAGGGCAACTTTAATCACACTTGTACACATGACCTCATCTGACTGCATCATACTCACTTGAGTAAAATTACACATATGCAATAAATGAAGATGAAGTACCAGTTAACTAGGCGCTGTATATATACAAGATTATGAGGAATAAAAACTTGAGCAATCTTATTTTCATCTGTAACAGAAAGGTATAGAATCAAGACGAAAGAAAGTGTTGTTTACAAATGCCCAAACTAGAGGTGAGGTGATATCAAAATAAAACTGCTAAACAAATTATTTTGTGACCAGGACATCATGCATCCATTAGACTACTTACAGGGAAAGGGTTATCATCTCACTGTAACATAGTACATTTCTAATGACAAACAAATTTACTTATTGACTCGGGGAGGTTTAAATGGTATACATGAGCACGAGAAAAGGCAAATAAAGTATGTTACATTCTAAATATGTGGACGGCTGTTTAAGTGACGCTGGTTATTAACATCCCTTTAGGAGCAATAAAGCCAACAGGTATTAACACTAATACACCTCAGGAATATAAGTCTCCTTACAAAATGTCTGTGTTGATTAATTTCATGTTTTCACTTTTATGCCAAGCAAAATAATTTTGGCCTTTATACCAACTCTAAACTCATTGAAACTGATCTATCAGTTCATAAACTTGATGAAATGGTATCCCTGAGTGCAGTAAAACATACCAGCAATAAACCAACGTGCTTACATTGGCAGGGACATTCATTTTTACCTTGCTAGTGTCAAGAACAGGTACTGCAATGTTGCTATGATAGGCAAAAATAACCTTTACAGAATGGCACTTTGAGACCAAAATCTTGTAGAAATGCTGTTACTAAACAAAGTCTTTCAGTACTGCAGTGATGCTCATTGTTGCTTCACAAAAATGCCCCGTTACTATATTGCTACCATACTGTCACACAGCACTGTCCTTCAACCACAGTGTTGCCTCATAGCTCTACCAGACAGCTCAAATATTATCTGAAAGATCTACGCATACAACAGTGTTGCCTTGCCACAGCCTTGTTGCTATATCTTAGCCATATAGCACATCAATGATTCTTCACTGTATTCTGACAGCGTATATGCTGCACTAATATCTTATAAGGGTAGTCATTTTTATCCATCTCCAAACACAATGTTTTACATATTGCCTCAAAGCCCAACAATGCACCAAATGTTGCCTCATAAACCTACCTAACTGTCAGTGTTATACTATAGCACTGTCATGTTACAGTAGTGTCAAATCATGGCCATCATCAGTGTCTTATTTCCAAAACACTTCATTACTCCAAGTTTACCTCACTGTAAATGTTGCAAAATAATATATATAGCAATGACAGACAAATAATAATGGTGAAAAAAAATAAAAATAATCATACAAAAATAATCAGATATTGAAAAAAGCATTATAATGTTAATACACTGTCAGATGTTACAACTTGACAACTCTACACTCATGACAATTCTTTCAACACAACAAATGACATACTCAACTTAACATAAGAATGGCAATGTAGGCCTTCACAAACAAAAGGGCAGACTAGAACTATATGTTCCACTATAAATGACATCCCCCCTTAATGATTAAGAAAAAAAGAAATATGCCCTTCAAAATAAACATTAGGACTAATGGATATAATTAGTCATCACAGATACAAAGATTCTGGAATATTTGCTGAGGTTTCAACAGCATAAACACAGTATGATACACTTATAATAAAGCTTCTTCAGAATTAGTTTTCAAGGTAAAACTACAACATAAATCCATAATAAATGGTATCCGTAGGGCTTTATGACATCTGCATTGCATAAAAAATATGTACAGTACATGCTACCTCACGTGAGAGACAGAAACGAAGTTTTAATTTCTAGCAATTAATATCAAGGACCGAAGTCATTTATTAGAAACATTTAGTCTTGCACTAAACTTTCTATGATGACATGAAAAACAAGATACCCAGTTAACTCATAGTCAGGTGGGTTATGCATCTCCCTATTAAAATAAATGTTTCTTTTCACATTCAATAAGAAAATGAACACAGAAACACCCCTTTGTGTGTATATATATTTTTTTGTTTTTTTTTTCAATCCTTACATGACACCACAGAAACATCTAGACTGTTAACATCCTCTTTGATACGTATTTTATTTGTTATTGTTATTGTTGTTGGTGTTTTTGTCTGTTAATCAACTGCTCATACTTCTCAGTGAAACTTCCTCACAAAACATTTCCACTTTTTTAACACTAGTTCCAAGAAGTCAATGAATTTACTGTTAAATACTATGACATATATATATATACATATATAACACAAAATAAAATATTTTTGAAAAAAGAAAAGAAAAAATATCACTAAATTGAAAAGAAAAATAAAAGAAACTAAAAAATATAAACAAAAGCCTATCTCTCAGAATTTTCAAATTTGACCCTAAAATTTAATACTATTATTTCAAAAAGTACAAGAAAAGTAAGAATTCAACATAAAAAAAAAAAAAAAAAAAAAAAAAAAAAAAAAAAAAAAAAAATCATAAAAAAGGAGAAATACTAAGTAGGGGAATACTTGTGAGGCCATCAGTGTGTGCATGTGAATGTATATCTGTGTGTGTGTGTGTGTGTGTGTCTGTGTGTGTGTGTGTGTGTGTGTGTGTGTGTGTGTGTGTGTGTGTGTGTGTGTGGTGTGTATGTCTGTGACTTGGTGTGTGTGTGTATGTCTGTGACTTGGGTGTGTGTGTGTGTGTGTGTGTGTGTGTGTGTGTGTGTGTGTGTGTGTGTGTGTGTGTATGTGTATGACTTGGTGTGTGTTTGTGTGTGTTTTGTGTGTGTGTGTGTGTGTGTGTGTGTGTGTGTGTGTGCGGTGTGTGTGTGTGTGTGTGTATGTGTGTGTGTGTGTGTGCATGACTTGGTGTGTGTGTGTGTGTGTGTGTGTGTGTGTGTGTGTGTGTGTG
>NW_027215045.1:0-2500 GCF_042767895.1 Penaeus vannamei | reverse complement strand
AAGTATTTCAAGGAAAATATTGTGAGTGTGTGTCACAGGGTCGGATTCGGTGGGGGGAATACAGTCCCCCATATTCTTGATGGGTGATTTTTTTTATTTTATTTTAGAATTGTATTTTTGTTCTTGTCTACTTTTTTGTATTCAAACTAGGAATAGGTTTATGAATACCTGGGCACTCGACAGCAGCTTTGACGAGGAATATATTAATATGTGTAAGTGGATAGTACACACACTATTTTTAGAGCATAAAATAAGTGACAACAATTTACATATCTGTTCTATATATCCCTGAATCAAATACTGTATAAAGGATTAGTAAATAAGGCAAGTTTATTCATTTTGTAACTCATTATAACAAATATTATAATGCACAAGGCACTGTATCTGACAATTCAGTGAAGGCACGATTATTGTCATAAAAGCAACACCAATGGTTTACTCCAGTACATACCTCAATAGCCTGTTGATGGTGGGATCTTTCCTGTTGACACTTTTCCTCAAGAGCACTACTTTGCTGTAGAAGCATCTCCAGGCGCTCTTCATCTGCCAGAAGCTTTTCACGAAGAGGAACCAGTTCCCCTTCTAATAAAGCTCTTTCCACTTCCAGCTAAGGATAATAAGGTTATTTTCACTAATACAATCAACAAAAATTTAAAAATGCTTACAATTTTTAAAATATGCATTATGAAAAGATATATCAGGTTCTTATTAAGAAGTAATACACTGAGAATCCATGCTTATTTAAAAAGTCTAGCTGATAAAATGCTTATAGTGAAATCAATTATCTTAACTTTTACAATAATTTCATCAATGCAAGTCTTTTCTTTTTTAAGAACAGTCATATGCACTACAAATTGTTGTAATTGTATTTAACTCATTGATGCAAGGAGAGCATGCAGTCCAGTGGGATTTTATGTTATTGATATTATTTACACATTAATGATCCACACGTGCTTAGTCATAAATGAGTCTTTTAATGGAAGTCTCACTAGACACTCTCAGATGTTGCTAGTTTTCACATAAAACATTTACAAACATCCTTTGCAACAGCAACCATTCACGTTATTGTAGAATTATTTTACCCTATTAATCATAATTTTACCGAGATTACATTATGGAGAAGGAATAAATACAGGCTGCTAGTTATAAGCCTTATCATAAAAAATCAAAATGCAATAAATTCTCAAAATAAGCAGATAATATGTATGCACTTAGCAAATTACTGTTCAAAATTGTTTTTTCATGTCATTACCCTGCCACTAATAAATGGGGGCAGAGTTAAACCAAGGCCTCCCAAGACAGTTTCCATATTGGCAGAAATAATAGCTTAGTCCTACCTGAACTTAACTGTGTACCCTATTCCTTGCATTTTTGGAAAGATAGTACTATTTTACTATTAGTACTCCTAATACTATAAAAAATAACAATTTCAATAATAGTGATGATGATGGATCATGACTGATGATGACTGATAATAACTGATGATGATGACTGATGACTGGTGATGATGATGAAATAAAGTGGATGGTGATTGTACCCAGAGCCAGTGGACTAAAACCACTGAGACCTTAAAGCTCAAAATACATGGCCAGAACAGCTTGTAAATGTTGCTGATTAAAAAAGAGAATTCATTTTGTATCACGTTCCGTAAATCTTTGTGTTGTAATTTTGTATTTGCTAACAGACTATCTATAATCCTGATAATTATCAAAAGATCAATACATAAATAAAAATAACGTAAGCTTATAACATTGCCATCAATCATGCTAGGGCTACATAGGAAACAAGTTAGTTAACATTCATCATTGTATCCAAAAACCCTGCCATATTTAATCCCACACAGCATGAAAAATATCTATGTGTTCACTCTATTTTGTTTTAATTTCCTGAGTAACAATCACATCTTATTCTTTGCAATTAATTCAATAGAGGAAACAACTCATTCAATTAATACTGTTACCTCTCTTAGTGCTTCATCTTCAGTCATCTCAAGCTCTGAAACGCTGCGCTTCAGGTCCGTCACAGATTGCATAGCCTCATTCTTGAGTTCTTTCAGACGGTCAATCTCCCCTGGCACGTCCTGTTGTAAGGTGAATGATTGCGATGGTTGGGAGGGGTGGGGGGTGAAGTATAAAAAAATCTTTAAACTGGTGGAACTTAGTCAATTTAAAACTATTCCATGTTTTTTAAAAGTTAGCCAGGCAATGTTAATATTTAAATACATCATTCATGCATATCTAGTTGCTGGACAATGCCCTTTCAAATTACATGCATTTTTCTTTTATCTAGCATTTTCTTTCGCAACTTTAATGAGTCACATACCAATCAAATTATATTTCCTGCAAATTATCTAAATATACCCTACATGACAATCACTGCTGCAACAACAGTACAAAGACTAAACGTTCAATCTGACATACTGTTTCTTTTATTCATAGCCAATTGAATAAACTTACATCAATATTGAATGTGTCCTGTATGTTCCTGATGGCATAATCCT
>NW_027215040.1:2500-5828 GCF_042767895.1 Penaeus vannamei | reverse complement strand
AGATATTACTGTAATCATTATTGCTGTTCCTAATGATAGTTGTAATGAAGATGACGATTACAGTTGTAACGGTATAATGATGAGAACCTAAAAACAAATACGACAAAAGTGATATTTCTGATAATGATAAGAAATATTTATAATGACAACTATGACTTCAAACAATTGATAGTTTTAATGCAGTAATGATAACTTATATATGACGATGGTGATATTGGTTATAATGATATAATGATAAATGTGATAATATTAATAATCCTAGTGAAACAGTAATAACAGCACTAACACCATCACTCAGGACACTCACATTGGACGACATGCCACACACGAGGAAGTCGGAACGAGAGAGGAAAAGGATGTCGGCCATGAGGTACTTCATGTTGTCCACGCTCCCCCTTCGTCCCAAGCTGGCTGACGCTACGCTGTCTTCGTTGAATACAAACTTATAGTTGGGGAATCTGGAGGAAAAGGAGGTTAGATCGTTAGACTGATCGTGATCAGGGGCGCGATACAGCCAACATCCAGGCTAACCTGAGATAACTACTCGAAATTCTCAGCCAAACGTTCACATACACCAACACGAAGTGGTGTATGTGTGTCTGTCTGTTGGTTTGCACACACACACACACACACACACACACACACACACACACACACACACACACACACACACACACACACACATATATATATATATATATATATATATATATATATATATATATATATTTATGTATATATATATATATACATATATATATATATATATATATATATATATATATATATATATATATATATGTGTGTGTATATATATATATAAACAGACGAAAGCATTTCAGTTCTTTCATGCAGAAACACAATAAGCGAACTTGAATATATACGTCCACACAATAGACCCCAAACTGTCCCTTAAGCATATGCACACACTGACTTCTTCTTCGCTTCCTGGAGGACATTCGGGTCGTCTGTGGCCAAGTAGATCCTACGAGTCGTCACATTCGTCCCTCGAACCTCCAGGTCGTCGAAAAAATCGTCCACGACCTCCATGTATTCTTCCAGTTCTATGAATCTTGAGTCGAGAAGCAGCTTGTCTGTTCTTCTGACTTGTATTCTGCAAGGGCAATGCCAGCAGTAAATATGGTGACCGGGGTAAAACTACCATAAAGGCTAGAATAATATTAAAATCGACAAGACTGTTGTGATGATAATGATCAAAATTATGAAAGTGTAGCCATCATAATGATATTAAGGATAATAGCAATGATGGAACTACTACTACTAATGTGAAGATAAGTCCTTAATCTGTGTTGATTGAGTGCTTTAGGTGAGAACAAACTCAAAGTGCAAAGAAGTCTGATTATTATTGACGAACAAACGAATATTTATACATGACATGTGGCCCGGCCGCCACGTGGCCAAGCTGGCTCATTGGTCGAGGTCGCTGATTGGTCGGAACTGCAGGTCTGCTCCGCCGGATATGTCCAATAGCCTAAAATCCTTGAAGGGCTTGAACGACGACCTACTCTGGTCTAGGTAGTGTCGTCGTGGGCAGTGGCGTCGAGGTATGCTGGTTTGAGCAGCTCTGTTGTGATCCAATCCTTGCAGCGTTTACAGAACTGCAGGGGGGGGAGGATTCTCCTGGGACGAAGAGGAGATGACTGTACACCATCTCGGCAGTGGAGTGGTCGAGGTCTTCCTTAGAAGTTGTGCAGAACCAGAGAAGCACCCAAGAGAGTTGCGAAATACAGGTGGATGTAGTGCAGCAGGCTGTGAGGGCAGCTTTGAAGGAAGGGTGCCATCGCTCGACGAGTCCGTTTGCTTATGGGTAATATACTGTCGTGAAATGGAGCTCGACGCCGAGGAGTTGGACCAGCCTTCTCCATAAGTCAGACTTGAAGCTTGTTCCTCAGCCTGATGTGACGTGCTCAGGGGGACCGAAATGAAGGAGAGGAGGGTGCAGGTGCAGGACTGTGTTATAGCATGTTCCATAGGTGTAGCTTCGGGCCAGTGGGTAGAGCTATCTTTTATGGGATTAAATATCTCTTTTTCCCTCTGATGGCGGCAAGGATACAATGATGTCCGCGTGAATGTACTGAAGCGCCGAGTAGGCTGAGGTAAAGCGTTGATGGGTGGCTGGGCTTGGCATCGTTTGCATTTCCACACCAATTCTCGGAAATCCTTCTGTGTGGATTGCCACACAAAGTTCTTGATGACAAGTCTGGTAGAACTATAGATAGATGGATGGGCCAGACTATGGACAATGGCAAAGGTTTTGCGTCGTGATGAAGCAAGGATGAGGAACCAGGGGCGACCTGTGCTGACATGACAGAGGACGAAAGTCTTCCAGACTTGGACTTTATCCCAGAAAAGATTGGTGATGGAAGTCGTGTAAGCCACAATCCCCGGGGTCGCTTTCCTGCTCTGCAACCAGCAGCTCTCAGTCCTTGAGAAGGAATCGACAACTGGATTCTGGGATCCTGGGAGGTGCCTCATAGTACAGCCAGATTCGGCAATGGCTGAGAGCTGGCACTGCTCCAAGCATATATATATATATATATATATATATATATATATATATATATATATATATATATATATATATATATATAAATATATATATATATATGTATATAAGTATATATATACATATGTATGCATATATATATGTATATATGTATATTTATGTAAATATATGTATATATATCTATATATATGTATATATATCTATATATATGTATATATATGTATATAAATGTATTTATATGTATTTATGTATATATATATATATTGTAACATTTAAGTTACCCCTGACTTGCCGACTCAGAGAGAATGTGGCGGATCACCCTTACAATCGTACAGGACCACTAATATGTTATAACAAAAATTCTCTTTTAAAAAGTGTTGTGTATATGAACACAATGTTTACATTGTGTCATTTCAGTAATATAAAATTAAGGTTGCTGATGAAGAAAAAGAATAATATTGTTTAATTTACATAAACCTGCCGTTTTTACATATTAAAACATTGTATGTAATCTATACCAGGAGTTCATAATAAAGTTGAACTCCCCACCATCATCTATTCCATGCAGGGAAGTAATGCTAATGCTAACTCTGTTTTACAAAGATTTTGCTAGCTCTTGCCTCCTCAAGGTGTTTTTGTCAGCCATAAAAGGTGATACAGGAACATTGCATCTCTCCTCAGAACCGCAGCACTCACTGTCACAGGGCAACCTGTATAGTGAGGCCCAGCAGTCTGAGGCGACATTTAGGTGCGCTTTCTCTCACTGAATTATCTTCCCTTACTGTGGTCACCTGGACCTAC
>NW_027215039.1:0-5826 GCF_042767895.1 Penaeus vannamei | reverse complement strand
TCTCTCCCCTCTGTCTGTCTGTTCTTGTCTTCTTCTTCTCTCTCTCTCTTCTTTTTTCTTCTTCTTTTTCTTCCTATTTCTCCGCCCATTGTAATTAATTTTTCTTTTTCCCCTCCTCCTCCCCCCCCCTTTTCTCTTCCTTTTCCCTCCTCCTCCTCCTCCTCTCATTCCAACATCCCTCATCCCTCCTTCTCCTCCTCCGCCCCCCTCCACCCTCCTTCCCCCTCCTCCCTTTTTTCCTTCCTCCTTCCTCCCTCCTCCTCCACCCCTCTCCTCCCTCCTCCACCCTTCCTCCTCCTCCCCCTCCACCTCCTTCCCCCCTCCACCCACCACCCTCCCCCCTCCACCTCCACCCCTTCCAGCCCCTCCTCCCTCCCCCTTCCCCCTCCACCCCCTCCTCCTCGCCCCGGAACCCACATCCGCTTCCCACTCTCACCGGGGCATTTAAACCCCGCCATCTCTTAATACCCGGTGAAGATAACACGACAACGGCGCGGTTTCTCGTAGACTTAACCAGCCGGTGAACAATTATGCGGAAAAAGGTAAACACGCTATGTACATCTCATACTGTGGTCCTGGAAATATTGTACGCATTTTGGGAGAGGGGGAGAGGGAGGGAGGGAGAGGGAGGGAGGGAAGGGAGAGGGAGGGAGGGAGGGAGAGGGAGGGGAGGGAGGGATGGAGGGAGGGAGACCTTTCCTGGAAATAGAAGCATTTTGGGGAGGGAGGGAGGGAGAGGAGGGGGGGGAAAGGGGAGGGAGGGAGGGAGGAGGAGAAAAGCCCTGGAAATATTGTACATTTGGGAGAGGGGGAGGGAGAGGAAGGGGGAGGGTGGGAGGGAGGGAGGAGGGAGAGGGAGGGAAGGGAGGAAGGGAGGGAGGGAGGAGGGAGGGGGGAGGGTGGGAGGAGGAAGGGTGGGGAGATGAGGGAGGGTGGGAGAGGAAGGGAGGGAGGGAGGAGGGAGGGGGAGAGAGGGGGAGGGGAGGGAGGAGGGAGGGGGGGAGGGAAGGGAGGGAGGGAGGGAGGGGGAAGGAGGAAGGAGGGAGGAGGGGAGAGAGAGAGAGAGAGAGAAAGAGAGAGAGAAGAGAAAAGAAGAGAGAGAAAGAGAGAGAGAGAGAGAGAGAGAAAAGAGAGAGAGAGAGAGAGCCAGAGACAGAGAAGAAAACAGAGACAGAAAACAGAGACAGAGACAGAGACAGACAGACAGACAGAGACAGACAGAGAAAGGGAGACAGAGAGAGAAAGGGAGACCGAGACAGACAAATAAAAAGAGACAGAGACAGAGAGAGAAAGGGAAAGAAAGAAAGAAAAAAACAACAGCAAAACAGAAAAAAAAAAAAAAAACAGAATTGGCCCGAACCGGCAGGAAAAAACAAACTTTCCCAACCCAGGCCTCACCAAAAAATTCCAAAACCCGGCCCGTTCATCAGTTCCTCCCTCTCCCCCCCCTTTTTTAAAGTGGAAAAAGATGAACCTAAAACCCCCTTTCTCATTTACCGAAAAAGTAAAGTTTGGTCTTTATTGTGATAGCGCTTTCGTAAACTGCCGAGCTGGAGTAGAGGAAATAATGCTTTTATGACAAACAAACAAGCAAACAAACAAAGAGGACGGGGGGGGGAGGAGGGAGTGAGGGAGTGAGTGAGGGAGGGAGTGAGGGAGGGAGGGGAGGAGGGAGAGAGGGAGAGAGGGAGAGAGAGAGAGAGGGAGAGAGAGGAGAGAGAGAGAGAGAGAGAGAGAGAGAGAGAGAGAGAAGAGAGAGAGAGAGAGAGAGAGAGAGAGAGAGAGAGAGAGAGAGAGGAGAGAGGGAGAGAGAGGAGAGAGAGAGAGAGAGAGAGAGAGAGAGAGAGAGAGAGAGAGAGAGAGAGAGAGAGAGAGAGAGAGAGAGAGAGAGAGGGGAAGAGGAAAAAAAAGAAAAAAGATGAAGAAGAAAGAGAAAATAAGAAAATAAGAATAAGAAGAAAAGGAAGAAGGAAAATAATAAGAAAAAGGAGAAAAATAAAATATAAGAACGCGAAGAAGGACAAGAAACAGAACCATAAGACGCAGAAGAAGCAGTAGAAGAAGAAGAAGCAGAAGCATACGAAGAAGAAGAAGAACACGCAGAAGAATCATAAGAAGAAGCAGAAGCAGAAGCATACGAAGAAGAAGAAGAAGAAGCAGAAGAAGCAGAAGAAGAAGAAGAACACGCAGAAGAATCATAAGAAGAAGCAGAAGCAGAAGCATACGAAGAAGAAGAAGAACACGCAGAAGAATCATAAGAAGAAGCAGAAGCAGAAGCATACGAAGAAGAAGAAGAAGAAGCAGAAGAAGCAGAAGAAGAAGAACACGCAGAATAAGCATAAGAAGAATCAGAATCAGAATCAGAAGCATACGAAGAAGAAGAAAGACGCGCAGAAGAATCAGAAAAAGAAGAAGAAGAAGAAGGAGAAGAAGCAGAAGGGAGACATCAGCAGCGAGCGCGGGTGGCGGATGGGCGTGGGAAGGGATACAAATGGGCGCCGATGCCATAACAGATGGGCGTGGGCGCGGGCGTGGGGGGGGGGGACGTGGAAGGCGATAAATTTAAAGAGGAAAGCCAAAGTGGGTGGAAAAGGGGAGGAAGAGAGGAGAGAGAGAGAGAGAGACGAGAATAATGAGGAGATGGAGGGAATTAGAAGAGGTTAAAGTAAAGGGAAAGATAAAGTGGATGTAAAAGGGAGGAAGAGAGGAAAGAAAACAGAATAAAAAGGAGATGGAGGGAATAAGAAGAGGTTAAAGAAAGGGAAAAAATAAAGTGGGTGTAAAAGGGAGGAAGAGAGGAGAGAGAGAGACGAGAATAAGAGGAGATGGAAGGAATAACAAGAGGTAGAGTAAAGAGGGAAGATAAAGTGGATGTAAAGAGAAAAAAGAGAGCAGAGAGAGACGAGAATAAAGAGGAGATGGAAGGAATTAGAAGAGGTTAAAGTAAAGAGGGAAGATAAAGTGGGTGTAAAGAGGAAGAAGAGAGGGAGAGAGGCAGAAAAAAGGAGATGGAAGGAATTAGAAGAGGTAAAGGAAAGGAAGATAAAGGGAAAAGGGAGGAAGAAAGGAAAGAGAGGGAGACGAGAATAAAAAGGAAATGGAAGGAATAAGAAGAGGTTAAAGTGAGGAAGATAAAGTGGGTGGAAAGGGGAGGAAGAGAGGGAGAGAGAGACGAGAATAAAGAGGAAATGGAAGGAATAAGAAGAGGTAAAGTAAAGAGGAAAGCCAAAGTGGGTGGAAAGGGGAGGAAGAGAGGAGAGAGAGAGAGAGACGAAAATAAAAAGGAAATGGAAGGAATAAGAAGAGGTTAAAGTAAAGAGGGAAGATAAAGTGGATGTAAAGAGAAAAAATAGAGCAGAGAGAGAGACGAGAATAAAGAGGAGATGGAAGGAATAAGAAAAGGTAAAATAAAGAGGAAAGATAAAGTGGGTGTAAAGGGGAGGAAGAGAGGAGAGAGAGAGACGAGAATAAAGAGGAGATGGAAGGAATAAGAAGAGGTAAAGTAAAGGGGAAAGATAAAGTGGATGTAAAGAGGATGAAGAAAGACGAGAGATAAAAGGAGAGAGAAGGAAGAAAGACGAGTAAGACAGAGAGAAAGAAGGAAGAAAGGGAGAAAGAAGGAATAAAAGCAGGTAAGTTAAAGGGAAAGACAAAAGAGGGAGTCAAAGGGAGGAAGAGAGGAGAGAGAGAGACGAGAATGAAAAGGAGATAAGAAGGAGAAGGAATAATAAAAGGTGGCAAGAAAGGAATAGAAGGAGGTGAATAAAAGGGAAAGCCAGAGAGGATGATAAAGGGAAGAAGAAGGAAGAGAGACGAAAAAGAAAGAGGAATAAGGAGAGAAATGAGGAAGAAAGGGAACAGGAAGGAATGGAGGGGAGGTAAATATAGAGAGAAAACTAAAGTGAATGTAAAAGAGAGGAGGAGAGAAGAGATACGAGAAAGAAAGGGAGAAGGAAGGGACAGGAGGAGAGAGAGAAGAGAAAGAAAGGGGGAAGAAGGAACAGGAGGAGAGAAGAAATGCGAGAAAGAAAGGGAGAAAGAAGGAACAGGAGGAGGTGGGAAGGAGGAGAGAGAGAAGAGATACGCGAAAGAAAGAGAAGAAGGAGGAGGAGAGAAAGAAAGAAAGAAAGAAGGAGAGAGAAAGGAGAGTTTGAAAAATGAGAAAAAATCATAAATGTCCTCTTTAATTATTTTATGGAATTCATCTCTGGTTTCTTTCAATTCTTCTTTATCTTATTGTTTTCCATTTATTTCTCTCTCTCTCTCTACTCTTCAGAACATTCTCTCATTTCTTGATCTCCGAAGAAAAATAAAATTAACAAAAATAACACCAAATGATTACATAATAACAGCAAGAGTAATAATAATGGTGAACATGAAGGAAAGAAAATAGAAAAAAGAAGCTCTATAATAAAGAGAGAGAGAGAGGGAGGGAGAGAGAGAGAGAGAGAGAGAGAGAGAGAGAGAGAGAGAGAGAGAGAGAGAGAGAGAGAGAGAGAGAGAGAGAGAGAGAGAGAGAGAGAGAGGGAAAGAGAAAAAACGGAAGAAATAAAAAGAAATAAGAAAAACAAGAAAAAAGAAAAAAAACGGAACTAGAGAAAAAATAAAACAAAATAGTAAAGACAAAACATAAATCTAACAACAAAATTTCCTCCGCCGCTGCCATGCCTAACGAACCCGCCCGTTTCCCGCGCTTTTTTTTCAAATCAGAAAGGCGTTTCCCGCGCTTTTTTTCAAATCAGAAAGGCGCGCGATTATTATGTGATTGAAGCCCCTCCCTTGACAGCCACACTTATGCAAATGAGAATGCAAATTAAAATCCGCAAATACTGCCTATTTACACGGTCGCCGCAGCTAACGTTATTATGTCAAGAGCAAAGAAGAGTGGGCGGGAATTTCAAATTGTATTTCGGAATCTATCGAGGTTTGTGGGGGGGGGGGAGGGGGAGGGGGGGGGGGGGGAAGGAGGGAGAGGGAGAAGGAGGGGGAGGGGATGGGGAGAGGAGGAGGAGGAGGGGGAGGGGCAGAGGGGTTAGGGGGAGGGAGAGGGAGAGGGGAGGGAGGGGGAAGAGGGGTAGGGAGGGGAGGGGGAGGGAAGGGGAGGGTAATGGCCGCCCAAAAGTGTATAAAAGTGGGTTTTCTAATTTTTTTTCTGTTTCCTAGGTTGAGGTTGAGGTTGGGTGGGTTAGATTAGGTTACGTCAGGGTAAGTGAGTAAAATATAATTTTTTTTTTTTTCGTTTTTCTGATGTATCTTCTTATTGGTTTATTTCCTTTTCTCTATTTTTGTTGCTTTCGTTGTACCGTTTCTTCTTGCAATGCACTGAAGTTGTGTGGATCTCTTTCAGAATCACTTCAATAAAAAAAAAGAAAAAAAACATAATTTCAGAATCCTTTAAATCAAAATTTTAAAAATCGGTTAACCTATTCCACACTTTTTAAAGCTACGATTACTTGCTATATATTCATGCAAACACAAGTAATATACCCCACACTAATTTAAAAAAAAAACGAAAGAAAGAAAGAAAACATACAAAAAAAGAAGAAAAAAAGATATGTATATATATATATATATATATATATATATATATATATATATATATATATATATATAGAGAGAGAGAGAGAGAGAGAGAGAGAGAGAGAGAGAGAGAGAGAGAGAGAGAGAGAGAGAGAGAGAGAGATGTGTGTGTGTGTGTGTGTGTGTGTGGTGTGTGTAAAACATCACCACAAATCATCTCCCATCAATTCTATCAACAAATTCAACCCAAATTTCCCTCACCCATATCCATTTTCCCCTTTCCCCAATCCTCCCCAATCCTCCCAC
>NW_027215036.1:0-2500 GCF_042767895.1 Penaeus vannamei | reverse complement strand
GATTGAATTAAAAAGATAAAAAAATGGAAGAAAAAAAAAAACACACATAAAATAACGAAGGAAATACGGGAGACAAAAATGATAAATAGATAAATAAATAAATTACAAAAGTGAAGAGAATAAATATCCCATAAAAAAACAAAAAACAAAAACAGTTACATAAAAGAAAGAAGGAAATACAGAAAACAGCCAACTAAATATAAGAAAATAAAGCGAATGGGAAACCAACAAAACATAAGAAAATATATACGCAGGTTCCTTAAAAACAGTTTTAGAAAATTAGAGAAAAGAAAGAAGGATAGAAAAGATAAGAGGAGAAAGACGAAGAGGGAGAAGAGACACAAGAGGAAATGAAGGCGATAAGCGTACCATGTCAACACCATTCGTTCCTGTCACCACATGGGCGAGGCGGGGGGGGGGGGGTTGAGGAAGGGTGGACGAGGGGAAAGGCGGAGGGGGGGGGAGGGGAGAAGAGGAGGAAGAGGCGGGGGGGGGGAGGAGGAGGGGAAAGGCGGAGGGGGTTGAGGAGGGAAGAGGCGGGTGGGGTTGAGGAGGGGGGAAAAGGGGAGGGGGGGGGGGGGGGGTAGGAGGAGGGGAAAGGGCGGAGGGGGGGTTAGGAGGGAGGAAAGGGGGATGGGGGAGGGGGGGGGGGGGAGGAAGAGGCGGAGGGGGGGTTAGGAGGAAGAAGAGGCGGAGGGGGAGGGGGGAGGAAGAGGCGGAGGGGGGGAGGGGAGGAAGAGGGGGGAGGAAGAGGCGGAGGGGGGGGGGGGGGAAGAGGCGGAGGGGGTTGAGGAGGAAGAAGTGGCGGAGTGGGGGAGGAGGGGGAGGAGGAGAAAAAAGGCGGAGGGGGGGGGTCGGGGGGGGAGGAGGGGGTTAGGTGGGATGTGGGGGGGAAAAGAGGAGGAGAAGTAAGTAGGGGGAGAAGAGGAGGAGGAAGAGGCGGAGGGGGGGGATGAGGAAGGGGTAAGAGGGGCGGACGGGGGAGGAAGAAGAGGCGGAGGGGTTTACGAGTGGAGGAGGAGGTAAGGGGGTTTACGGGGGGAGGGGGGGAGGAGGGGGGGTGGCGGACGGGGGGGGGAGAGAGGAGGGGGGGAGGAGGAAGAAAAAAGGCGGAGGGGAGGAGGAGGAAGAGGCGGAGGGGGAGGAGGGGGGAAGAGGCGGAGGGGGAGGAAGAGGAAGGGGGAGGAGGGGGAGGACGAGGAAGAGGCGGAGGGGGAGGGGGAGGAAGAGGCGGAGGGGGGGAGGAGGAAGAGGCGGAGGGGGGAAAGGAGGAAAAAGGCGGAGGAGGAAGAAGAGGCGGAGAAGTGGAGGAGGAAGAAGAGGCGGAAGAGGGGGGGGAAGAAGAGGCGGAGGTGGGAGATGAGGAAGGGGGGGAAAAGGGGAGGCGGACGGGGGGGGGGGAGGAGGAGGTAAGGGATTGACGGGGGGTTTAGGAAGGGAGGGGGGGGAGGAGGAAGAGGCGGACAGGGGGAGGTAAGGGGACGGGGGAGAGGAAGGGGGGGGAAGAAGAGGAGGAGGATGTGGAGGAAAAGGAAGTAGAGGGGAAAATGGGGAGCAAGGGGGGATGGGAAAAAAGGGGGGAAAAGGAGGAGAAGGAGACGGATGGGTGGGGGAGAAGGAAGAAGGGGGAGAGGAGGAGGAGGAGAAGGAGTCAGATGGGCGGAGAAGAAGAGGGGGAGGAGGAAGAGGAGGGAAAAAGGGGTACAAAAAGAGGGGGGGGACCTAAATGGGCCCAAAGGGGGGAGGAGAGGGGGCGGGGAAGCAGGTCCTAAACTCGTTTATCGGTGAATAGTGAGTTATGGGAAGGGTGGGGGGGGGGGGGCAAAAGGGGTAATCATGTGGGCGAAAGGAAAGGGGAGGAGGGGGGGGGGGATTGGGGGGGAGAGGGAGATGGG
This sequence comes from Penaeus vannamei, assembly GCF_042767895.1. NCBI lineage: Eukaryota > Metazoa > Arthropoda > Malacostraca > Decapoda > Penaeidae > Penaeus > Penaeus vannamei. The sequence goes on along the minus strand of NW_027215036.1, from coordinate 605 downwards.
GAGAGAGATGGAGGAGAGAAGGTGGAGAAGGAGGAATAGGGGGGAGAAAAGGCGGAGGGGAAAGAGAGTTGGGGGAGAGAAAGTGGGAGAAAAGAAAGAGAAGAAAGAGAGAAAAGAAAGGTGGGAATAGACAGAGTTGGAAAAGAAAGTGATGGAGCAAGATGAGGAAAAAGGGGGGGGGGTGATACGTAGGGAAGGGGGGAAAAAGGGGGAGGAGGAGGGGAGAAACGGAAGTATCAGGGGTAGAACGATTGCTTATGGCCGTGGGGACGTTCATACGGCTGAAATTGGGGGCTAATGCCTTGACAGGAGAGGGGTTGGGGGTGGGGGGGGGGGGTGAGAAAGGCGGGGGGTGAGTGGTGGACAAGCAGGGGAAAAAGAGAGAAAAAAGGGGAAGAAGGAGGTATGGGGTAGGGTAGGAGAAGGGAGAGGATAAGATAAGTAAAAAGTGAGTCAGAAAAAAGTGAGCAAGATACAGAAAGTGTATGAAATATAGAAGGATAATTAAATAGATAGCTAGATAATTAAATAGATAAATAAATGATAGGGATGAAAAAAGAGAGAGAGAGAGAGAGAGAGAGAGAGAGAGAGAGAGAGAGAGAGAG
>NW_027215031.1:0-5816 GCF_042767895.1 Penaeus vannamei | reverse complement strand
CTTAATATAACATTTCGGTAAATTTTTTTTTTTTTTTTTTTTTTTTTTTTTTTTTGTTTTTTTTTTTTTTTTTTTTTTTTTTTTTTTTTTTTTTTTTTTTTTTTTTTTTTTTTTTTAAATTAAAATAATATATAGTATATAACATATTGTAATAAATTATATTAATATAAAATATATAATGATGAAAATATTAATATTGATATAATATAAATATTAATATTCATAATACATAATATAAAATGATGAAATAAATAAATAAATTTTGCCATATATAAAATAAGAATCAAATGAAAAAAAGGAAGAAATTAAGAATAGTAAATATTCATATAAGATTATAGAGAAGGCAAAGAAAATCAATTTAAAGGATTGCAATAAGCTTAGAATATCAAACCTTTCCATAATATATGAATTACAAATTAATATATTTAACCTATATGAAATTATATTTATATTTAAATTATATATTCATATATTAAAATTAATATGAAAATACATAATTAAAATATAATACATATAAATGATATCATAATAAAATAGTTAATATATAATTATTAACTCTTAAAATCTAGAAATATTGAATGATAAAACTTTATTTAAAATATTATATGATTAATAATTTTAATTATATAAATATAATATAAAGAGAAATACAAAAGAAATTAAAATAATTATAGAGATGAATAACTTATAAATTATTTTAATAAAAAAAAACAAAAAAAAAAAAAAAAAAAAAAAAAAAATAAAAAAAATAAAAAAAAAAAAAATAAAAAAAAAAAAAAAAAAAAAAAAAAAAAAAAAAAAAAAAAAAAAAAAAAAAAAAAAAAAAAAATTAATAAAAAAAAAAGAAAAAAAATTTTAAATGAGAAATAAAAAAAAAAAGTAAAAAAAAAAAAAAAAGTAAAATTATTTTATTATAATTTTATTGTTTTATTTTTCAGAATTACATTATTTCATTATCATTATTAAAAATTATAATATGAAAATGATTAAAATTAAGATATGATTATTAAATACTATATTAAGTATTAGGCTTGAGTAATGATTATAATGAGTAATAATAACAATAATGATAAAAATCAAAATAGCCTTGGAGAGATATCGAAAACCCCTTTTTCAGTTTAAAGATGATTATGATTTAAATAATTCTCTAATTATGATGTAACCCCATCAATAATACGAAAGTAATTATAGAGTAATGGACAATAATTATGATATAATTATACAATGATAATTTCTAATAATTGCAATAATAGCAATAATAAAATTCTATTTCCTATAATAATAACGACAATGATAAAGAAATAATAATAAGAATTAAAGGCTATTATTGTTTATAATTTTTATTGTTTTATTTCAAATTATCATTATTGCATTTATTATTAAAATATTATAATAGAAAATACATTAATAATTAAAATGATTATTAAATTATATTATATTGGGCATAATAAGTATTAATAATGATGATAATACAAAATATAATTATTATAAAGCCCATCTATAAGAAAGGTAAAAGAGAAAAATCCCAAGTGAAACCGCGATCTACAAAATCAGCCTTTGAGAGATGATCGAAAACCCTTTCGTTTAAAGATGATTATGATTATAATTCTCTAATTAATGATTTTGATATAACCATCAATAATGACGTAAAATGTAATTATGAAAATTGGCAATAATTATATAAATTATAAATATATTATATGATTTCCTAATAATTGCAATAGAATAATCCAATTTAATATTTTCAATAATAACGACAATGTAAAAAAATAAAATATATAACCGCATTTGTTATTATAATCTTTATTTTTTATTTTCAATTATCATTATTCATATCATATTAAAATATATAATAGAAAATGAATTAATAAGATATTATATAAGACTAATTAAGGGTATAGGGCATAATACAGTAATGATAATAATATGATGATAATGACAATAATGATGATAATTATCATTATAAAGCCCATCTATAATGAGAAAAGCAAAGGAAAAACCAGGAAAACCGCGAAATCAATAACCTTGAGAATGATGAAAACCTTTTCATTTAAGATGATTATGATGATTACATAATTGCAATTAGATGATTTTTGATAACCATAAATGACATAATATGATAATAGGGATGAAATATAATAACGACAATGATAACAAAATAATAATAAAGTAATTATAACACGGCTATTATTGTTATTATAATCATTATTATTGTTGTTATTATTTCTCAAATTATCATTATTGCCATTATCATTATTAAAATCATTATAATAATGAAAATGACATTAATAATTAAAATAATGATTATTATAATGACTATATTAAGGAATTAGGGCAATAATGACAGTAATGATAATAATGATGATGATAATGACAATAATGATGATAATTATCATTATAAAGCCCATCTATATGAGAAAAAGGCTAAAAAGGAAAAATCCAAAAGTCGAAAAACCGCGAAATCTAGCAAAATACAGCCTTTGAGAGATGAGTCGAAAACCCCCTTTTCCAGTTTAAATGATGATTATGATGATTTTAAGCAATAATTCTACTAATTATGATGATTTTGATGATAACCCCATCAATAATGACGGATAATAATGATAATCATGCGAGTAATTAGGACAATAATTATGATAAAAATTATATAATGATAGTTATAATGATGATTTGCCTAATAATTGCGATAATAAGAATACTCAACACATATTCTAATGATTTTCTACTAATAACACTAATAATAACGACAATGATAGAAATAAAAATAAAATTAAATATATCGGCATTATTGTTATTATAATCATTATCATTATTGTTATTATTCCAAGAATTATCATTATTGTCAATATCATTATTAAAATCATTATAATGATGAAAATGACATTAATAATTTAGATAATGATTATTATAATGACTATATTAAGGGTAATTAGGCAATAATGACGATAATGATAATAATGATGTGATAATGACAATAATGTGATAATTATCATTATAAAACCCATCTATAATGAGAAAAAGGCTAAAAGAGAAAAATCCAAAAGTCGAAAAACCGGCGAAATCTAGCAAATACAGCCTTTGAGAGATGAGTCGAAAACCCCTTTTTCCAGTTTAAAGATGATTATGATGATCTTAGCATTAATTCTGCTAATTGGGATGATTTTGATGATAACCCATCAATAATGACAATAATGACGATAATAATGGTAATTATGAGAGTAATTTGGACAATAATTATGATAATAATTATACAATGATACTTATAATGATGATTTGCTAATAATTGCAATAATAGCAATAATCAACACTAATTCTAATAATTTCCTTACTAACACTAATAATAACACAATGATAACGAAATAATAATAAAAGTAATTATAACACGGCTATTATTGTTATATAATAATTTATTAGTTGTTATTTTTTCTAGAATTATCATTATTGCCATTATCATTATTAAAATCATTATAATAATGAAAATGACATTAATAATTAAGATAATGATTATTATAATGACTATATTAAGGGTAATTAGGGCAATAATCACAGTAATGATAATAATGATGATGATAATGACAATAATGATGATAATTATCATTATAAAGCCCATCTATAATGAGAAAAAGGCTAAAAGGAGAAAAATCCCAAAAGTCGAAAAACCGGCGAAATCTAGCAAAATACAGCCTTCTGAGTTTAAATGATGATTATGATGATTTTAGCAATAATTCTACTAATTAGGATGATTTTGATGATAACCCCATCAATAATGACGGTAATAATGATAATCATGCAGTAATTAGGACAATAATTATGATAAAAATTATATAATGATAATTATAATGATGATTTGCCTAATAATTGCGATAATAAGAATACTCAACAATATTCTAATGATTTTCCTACTAATAACACTAATAATAACGACAATGATAGAAATAAAAATAAAATTAAATATATCCCGGCCATTATTGTTATTATGCATCATTATCATTATTGTTATTATCTCAAGAATTATCATTATTAAAAATATCATTATTATAATCATTATAATGATGAAAATGACATTAATAATTTAGATAATGATTATTATAATGACTATATTAAGGGTAATTAGGGCAATAATCACAGTAATGATAATAATGATGATGATAATGACAATAATGATGATAATTATCATTATAAAAGCCCATCTATAATGAGAAAAAGGCTAAAAGGAGAAAGATCCCAAAAGTCGAAAAACAAGCGAAATCTAGCAAAATACAAATGAGAGATAAGTCGAAAACCCCCTTTTTCCAGTTTAAATGATTATGATGATTTTACCATTAATTCTGCTAATTAGATGATTTTGATGATAACCCCATCAATAGTGACAATAATGACGATAATAATGGTAATTATGAGAGTAATTTGGACAATAATTATGATAATAATTATACAATGATACTTATAATGATGATTTTTTGCGTGTAATAATTGCAATAATAGCAATAATCAAGATACCCAATAATTTCCTACTAATAACACTAATAATAACGACAATGATAACAGAAATAATAATAAAAGTAATTATAACACGGCCATTATTCTTATTATAATAAATTTTATTGTTGTTATTTTTTCTAGAATTATCATTATTGTCATTATCATTATTGTAAAATCATTATAATAATGAAAATGACATTAACAATTAAGATAATGATTATTATAATGCAATAATGATGATAAATTGGGTAATAATGCATATAATGATAATAATTATATAGAATAATGACATAATGGGTAATAAGATGATATATTATCCAGCCATTTAAATGAAAAAAGGTAAAAAAATAAATCCCAAAGTCGAAAAACGGCAAATCTAGCATACAGCTTTGAAAATAAAAAACCTTTTCGCTTTTTTTGTAAATTTAAAAGGGTTTACATTATTCAGGGAATTGGAGATTTTATAAACCCATTAAAAATGCAATAATGAGATAATAAAGATAATTATAAGATAATGACAATAATTAAAGATAATAATTATAAAATAATTTAATGATATTTTTATAATTAATGCAATAATAGAATAATCAAACTATTCCAATAATTTTCAACTAATAATGACAAATAGAAATAATAATATAAATTTTCCGTTTTGTATTATAATTATTATTTGTTATTATTTCTAAATTATCATTATTGCATTATCATTAAAAAATATTATAATGATGAAAATACATTAATAAATTAAAAAACTGATATAATGATAAAATTAAGGGGGAAAAGGGGGAAATACATAATGATAATAATATGACATGATAATGAAATAAGATGATAATAATTTATTAAGCCCCTTTATAATGAAAAAAGGCCAAAAGTAAAAAACCCAAAAGTCGAAAAACGGCAAAGCTAACCTTTGAAAAAAGTCGAAAAAAACTTTTTTCCTTTTTTTTTTTAAAATGAGGGTTTTCATTAAATTTATAAATTGGAGTTTTATGATAACCTTTATTTTAAAGCAAAATGATAATTGGATAATGACAATATAAAGAAAAAATATAAAAATAAAAAAATTATTATAATTAATTTTGTAATTTTCCAAAAATGCAAAAAAATTTTAATAATAAATAAAACAAAGTAAAATAAAATTTTACATTGTATTTAATTATTACATTTGTTTATTTTCAAAAATTTTCATTATTTATATCATTATAAAAAAATTATATATGAAAAACTTAATAATTAAAAATAAAATTATAATGCAATAATGATATAATAATATGATAATATTTATAATGACTTTTAAAGAAAAAATAATATAAGAAATTAAAAAATAAAAA
>NW_027215027.1:0-5809 GCF_042767895.1 Penaeus vannamei | reverse complement strand
TATATATATATATATATATATATATATATATACATATATATATATATATACATATATATATACATATATATATATATATATATATATATATATATATATATATATATATATATATATATATATATGTATGTATGTATATGTATATATACATAAATATATATATATATATATATATATATATATATATATATTTAAATATATTAAAAACGTAATATATATATATGGAGATATATACTTTTTATATAAACTCTACCGTATTTTTTTCTCCATGGATGAAAAGATTTATTTCCTCGGTAAAGTGAACCGATGAATATTATTTTTTTGTTAAGATATTAAAAACGTAGATAGATGTATAAGGGGAGATATATACTTTTTATAAACATATATTTTCATAGATATATAGTTTTTTTCCCTCAAGATATTAAAAATGTAGAGATATATAAGTAGAGATATATACTTTTTATAAACATATAATTTCATAGATATATAAAGTTTTGGTATGTTTCCTATACTGTGTCGCCATGGTATATATTTTCCTCGTGTATTGACCTCACGCATATTATTCTCCGTGTATTGGCATCTGCTGTGTCCAGTGACCAGAGCATTTTTCCTAAGATGTCTCGAGAACCTTCAGTGTCATAAAAGGGTATTTGACTCCACGTCTTTATCTGCTTAACGATGTGTATAATATTTGTGGTTATATTTCCTACAAGGTTATATTTTCGAAGAGTCTGATAAAGGAATAAGTATATTTAAGCACCCCATCCCCAAACAAACAAACAAACAAAAGAGAAACAAAGAATATATATATATATATATATATATATATATATATATATATATATATATACAAATGGATAGACTCACATTTCTTTCTCTATATATCAGTCTCTGTTTATGTTCCATATTTGTCTCCATCAAGTAATTTTTTGCCACTAAAAGAAGTTTTAAAAGTAAATCCACAAGATAACTAAAATACCAAAATCTCTGTTCAAATATATAAACAACTTGTCAGAGAACAGCAAACATGTAAGTAGCAGGTTTCGGAGGGAAGGGGTTGTAAGTGGCAGGTTTTCTGTGAGTGTTCTGTGAACCTTACTCACTTTTCTTATTTCTATAAAGTGCAATGAACTCTCCTTGGGAATCGCGAAGTTCTGTTAGTTTTGTTCTTGATGTAGGATATAGACGTACTGGTTTAGAATCTGTGAGGGACTTACTTTAGGGTATCTATGGGATGTCAGTTGTTAGTTGGTTAGTGTGCAGGTAAACTAAATGGACATTTGTGATCTGGTGAATAGCATTTGCATAAATAGATTCTGAATTCCATATGTTTAACTACTTAACTACGGCTAAACTAACTAACTTGGAATCTTAACTAACTTAACTAACTTGGGATCTTAACTAACTTAACTAACTTGGGATCTTAACTAAACTAACTAACTTGGGATCTTAACTAACTTAACTAACTTGGGATCTTAACTAACTTAACTAACTTGGGATCTTAACTAACTAAACTAACTTGGGATCTTAACTATCTAACAACTAACTTGGGATCTTGAATAAATCTGCTTTCATCTCCAATAACAACCAAAAGAAATTTAAGACTTGGAAGGATTAGCTTTCCTTCCAAGTCTCAAATTTCCTTCAAAACCACTTGACTTTAATTCATGGAACATTTCCTTTTGACTGCAATTCTATCCTTAACCAGCCCTTCTGTTTTTTTTTTGTTTTTTTTTCTTCCTTTTTTTCGTTTTTCGTTTTCTGTATTTCCATTTTCTATACCCGCGTTTTCTCTAAATGTCACGTGTTCTGTTCACCACTGACTACAAGGGTTACGCGTAGATAGTAGATAATTAATATAAAGTAGAAATGGAAGCGGTACCAAAACAGTGCCTTGTAGGACACCAGGAAATACACTGACAGAGTCGAGAACATTCTGAGTCCAAAAACATCTGAAAACCAATAATCCAGAAAAGAAGAGGGGAATGTTACCTTGTAGTGCTGGTATAAGGATGAGGTAGGAGGTGGAGAGAGTAGGTAGGAAGAAGTGTGGAGGGAGTGAAGGTCCGTTAATTAAGAGAAGGCCATTGGGATATGAATCTTCAGGCGTTTTTTTGTTTTTTTTTAGGGGGGGGGGCGAGAAGAGCAAGCGAGTAGGACATTTGTTTAAAATACGTATAATTCCCCCCCCCCCCCTTCCCCCTCCAAAATATGGGAAATGAAATAAACAAGATGAATTAAGCAATGAAAAGTAAGAATTTAAAACGATTTATTTTTTTCATTATCATTATTTTTTTTTCTTTTTGTATTATTTATTGATTATTATTTTTTTCAATGAGAGAATGTAATGTACCGCATCGCAACAATGTCCACCACCCAACTATTTACTAAAAACAACAAAGCAATCCAAAATCATAAAAAAATACCCCCCTCCCCAACTTTCTCCTCCTCCACCCCATACCAAAAGTATTTCATATCATCGACCTTTAAAGAAATCGCACAAAAATGACTCCATCCCCTTCCATACAATTTCCAGACCCACGAAAATATCTCCAGAAAATCAAAAATGTCTTGGGAACTCTCTGGCAGGTTGGGTGCTCCATATGCAAGGTCAACGGGGCGTGTGGGTGGCAGATCAGGTCGAATTCCTTGCCAGTGGCTGAGAGGCAGGCAGACAGACTATGTGTGTGTGTGTGTGTGGATGTGTAAGTGTGTGTGTGTGTGTGTGTGTGTGTGTGTGTGTGTGTGTGTGTGTGTGTGTGTGTGTGTGTGTGTGTGTGTGTGCGAGTGAGTGAATGGTATATGTGTGAGTGTGTGTGTGTATGTGTGTGTATACGTGTGTTCCTGTGTGTGTGTGTGTGTGTGTGTGTGCGAGTTAGTGAATGGTATATGTGTGAGTGTGTGTGTGTGTGTGTGTGTATAGGTGTGTTCCTGTGTGTGTGTGTGTGTGTGTTTGTTACGCGCCGTACATGTATTCATGCATACATATACACGCATCCATACATAATGCGCGCATCCCTGTATACGTACTTACGAGTCTGTGCATGCATATATGAGTTTGTACACTTAAGACTATTCTACACTTACACTATTTCTACACACGTACATAATACGCGTATACCTGTGCCCGTATACTTACGAGTTCATGCCTGCATATATGAGCTTGTACACGTATGCGTCTCTTAGCACCAACATCCACAAGGCCCCCAAAAAAGCGCACCCGTCAGCGCCTAATACCTAAAAGACAGAAACACAAAAACACCAAATCCAAAAGCCAAGGCATTTGCAGAAGCTTTTCCAGAACCCGAAGATCACCGGAGAGAGAGGTTCAGAGAGGTGACGTTCGCCATAACACCGCTTTGGAATATTCCCTTTGCGGTTTCTCATGTTCGGAATTCCAGCTGACGAGGAGGCCTTGGGGACAGGGTTCAAATGGGAATGGGAATGGGAATGGGGGGGGGGGGGGGGGGGGGCGGGGGGGGGGAGGGAATGAGGGGGGGAGGGGACAGAGAGGAAGAGGGAGAAAGAGGGAATGGTAGAGGAAGGGAGAAGGAGAGAGAGGGAATGACAAAGGAAGAGAAATAGAGAGGAAGAGGAAGAAAGAGGGAATGGGAGAGGAAGAGGGAGAGAGAAAGAGGAAAGAAGAGGGAACTGGAGAGGAAGAGGGAGAGATAAAGAGAAAGAATGAGGGAGACAGAAAGGAAGACAGAGAGAGAGAGGAAGAGGCAGGTGGAGAGAGAGAGGAGAGGGAGAGAAAGGGAGATAGATGGATAGAAAGACGTAGGTAGATAGACGGGAAGAAGACGAGAAAGAGTCGAGAAAAAAACAGTGAAAGCGGGAAAGAAGAGGATAGAGAAAGAGTAAAAAGGTAGAGAAAAGCAAGAATTATAACAAAGAAACGTGAAGACGAAAAGGAATAAAAGCTGGAGAAAAGGAGGGAAAAGAGAAGGTGAGTGGAGATCAAATTCCAGAAGGCGAACGATAAATTTCACATTATAAATATTATGATAAACTGATAGCGTTTATGTCCATTCGCTCTGGCAGGACATATGAATTTGTTTTGCATATTTCATTGGACAAGATGTGTATTTCGCTGTGCATGTAGAAAAGAAATGATAAAAATGATAAAATAAAATATTGGCTCAGTTTATCTACGTAAAAGAATTTGCTGTTGTGATTGTGTGTGTCTTAGCTTCAAGAATATATATGTACGTTTAACGACTCTCCTTTTTTCTAAATCTAATAAAGTTTACAATGTTGTAGGTAAGGATACACATACACTCGCACACACACACGCACGCAGACACGCACGCACGCTCGCACGCACGCACGCACGCGGCACACACACACACACGCACACATACACACACACACACACATACACACATACACACACGCACGCACGCACACACACACACACAAACACACACACACGCACACACACACACACAAACACACACACACGCACACACACACATACACATACACATACACACAGTACATATAAGAAAATGTTGAAAATGATGAATTAATATACTTATTTTTTTGCTTCTTTCTTTTTTCAATGTGTTTACCGATTCATTAAATTAACAAGTCAGTCTTATAACACAAATTATTTCTTCATCAGCTGAAGAATTTCGTCAAATATATATTTATTTGTTTATTTCCCACACAATTCCTTAAAAGAACTTTCTTTGCAGTCTTCAGTCTGTTTCCATTTCCTGCTCCGTAATGCCGTTCTGAGAGGGATGAAGGAGGGTCTCCTTTATTGTTTTCTTGTCTTCTGTGTTTGCAGCTTTTTTTTTTTTCTTTATTAGGTTACTTCGCAGAGAATGCGGGGAAGGGCCGAGGCATGTGTACACATTCATATGTATATATATATGTTTATTTATATATATATATATATATATATATATATATATATATATATATATATATATATATCTGTGTGTGTGTGTGTGTGTGTGTGTGTGTGTGTGTGTGTGTGTGTGTGTGTGTGTGTGTATGTGTGTGTGTGTGTGTGTGTGTGTGTGTGTGTGTGTGTGTGTGTGTGTGTGTGTGTGTGTGTGTGTGTGTGTGTGCATCATACACGTGGAAAGCAAACACATATGTATCTGTCTGTCTATCTCTGTCTCTGTGTCTGTCTCTGTCTCTCTCTCTCTCTCTCTCTCTCTCTCTCTCTCTCTCTCTCTCTCTCTCTATATATATATATATATATATATATATATATATACATATATATATATATATATATATATATATACATATATATGTCTATATATATACATATATGTATATATTTATACATATATATATATATATATATATATATATATACATATATATATATATATAGACAGATATATATATATATATGTATGTATATATATATATATATATATATATATATATATATATATGTATATATATATATATATATATATATATATATATATATATATGTATATACATGGATGTATATACATATATGTATATATAGACATATATATATATATATATATATATATATATATATATATATATATACATATATATTTATATATATATATATATATATATATATATATATATCTATATATATATATATATATATATATATATATATATATATATAGACATATATATATATATATATATATATATATATATATATATATATATATATATATATATATATATATGTATATGTATATATATATATATAGATGTCTATATATATATATGTATATATATATATATATATATATATATATATATATCTATATATATATATATATGTACATATATA